>NW_025748067.1:0-41161 GCF_021184085.1 Oncorhynchus gorbuscha | reverse complement strand
ACTGTATGGTCTGATGTACTGTGGTACTGTATGGTCTGATGTACTGTGGTACTGTATGGTCTGATGTACTGTGGTACTGTATGGTCTGATGTACTATGATACTGTATGGTCTGATGTACTGTGATACTGTATGGTCTGATGTACTATGGTACTGTATGGTCTGATGTACTATGATACTGTATGGTCTGATGTACTGTGATACTGTATGGTCTGATGTACTGTGGTACTGTATGGTCTGATGTACTGTGGTACTGTATGTATGGTCTGATGTACTGTGATACTGTATGGTCTGATGTACTGTGTACTGTATGGTCTGATGTACTGTGGTACTGTATGGTCTGATGTACTATGGTACTGTATGGTCTGATGTACTGTGGTACTGTATGGTCTGATGTACTGTGGTACTGTATGGTCTGATGTACTGTGGTACTGTATGGTCTGATGTACTGTGGTACTGTATGGTCTGATGTACTGTTTATGGTACTGTATGGTCTGATGTACTGTGGTACTGTATGGTCTGATGTACTATGATACTGTATGGTCTGATGTACTGTGGTACTGTATGGTCTGATGTACTGTGATACTGTATGGTCTGATGTACTATGATACTGTATGGTCTGGATGTACTGTGGTACTGTATGGTCTGATGTACTGTGATACTGTATGGTCTGATGTACTGTGATACTGTATGGTCTGATGTACTGTGATACTGTATGGTCTGATGTACTGTGGTACTGTATGGTCTGATGTACTGTGATACTGTATGGTCTGATGTACTGTGATACTGTATGGTCTGATGTACTATGATACTGTATGGTCTGATGTACTGTGGTACTGTATGGTCTGATGTACTATGATACTGTATGGTCTGGATGTACTATGGTACTGTATGGTCTGATGTACTGTGGTACTGTATGGTCTGATGTACTACTGTATGGTCTGATGTACTGTGATACTGTATGGTCTGATGTACTGTGATACTGTATGGTCTGACTGTGGTACTGTATGGTCTGATGTACTATGATACTGTATGGTCTGATGTACTATGATACTGTATGGTCTGATGTACTGTGATACTGTATGGTCTGATGTACTGATACTGTATGGTCTGATGTACTATGGTACTGTATGGTCTGATGTACTATGATACTGTATGGTCTGATGTACTATGGTACTGTATGGTCTGATGTACTGTGATACTGTATGGTCTGATGTACTGTGGTACTGTATGGTCTGATGTACTGTGGTACTGTATGGTCTGACTGTATGGGTCTGATGTACTGTGGTACTGTATGGTCTGATGTACTATGTACTGTATGGTCTGATGTACTGTGATACTGTATGGTCTGATGTACTGTGGTACTGATACTGGTCTGATGTACTGTATGGTCTGATGTACTGTGGTACTGTATGGTCTGATGTACTGTGATACTGTATGGTCTGATGTACTGTGGTACTGTATGGTCTGATGTACTATGATACTGTATGGTCTGATGTACTGTATGGTCTGATGTACTGTGATACTGTATGGTCTGATGTACTGTGGTACTGTATGGTCTGATGTACTGTTTACTGATACTGTATGGTCTGATGTACTGTGGTACTGTATGGTCTGATGATACTATGGTACTGTATGGTCTGATGTACTGTGATACTGTATGGTCTGATGTACTGTGGTACTGTATGGTGATGTACTGTGATACTGTATGGTCTGGATGTACTGTGGTACTGATGATACTGTGATACTGTATGGTCTGATGTACTATGATACTGTATGGTCTGATGTACTGTACTGTATGGTCTGATGTACTGTGGTACTGTATGGTCTGATGTACTATGATACTGTATGGTCTGATGTACTGTGGTACTGTATGGTCTGGATGTACTGTATGTCTGATGTACTGTGGTACTGTATGGTCTGATGTACTGTGGTACTGTATGGTCTGATGTACTGTGGTACTACTGATGATACTGTATGGTCTGATACTGTATGGTCTGATGTACTGTGGTACTGTATGGTCTGATGTACTGTGGTTGTACTGGATACTGTATGGTCTGATGTACTATGATACTGTATGGTCTGATGTACTGTGATACTGTATGGTCTGATGTACTATGATACTGTATGGTCTGATGTACTACTGATGTACTATACTGTATGGTCTGACTGTATGGTCTGATGTACTGTGATACTGTATGGTCTGATGTACTGTGATACTGTATGGTCTGATGTACTGTGATACTGTATGGTCTGATGTACTGTGGTACTGTATGGTCTGGATATGATACTGTATGGTCTGATGTACTGTGGTACTGTATGGTCTGATGTACTGATACTGTATGGTCTGATGTACTATGATACTGTATGGTCTGATGATGTACTGTTCTGATGATACTGTATGGTCTGATGTACTGTGATACTGTATGGTCTGATGTACTGTGGTACTGTATGGTCTGATGTACTGTGATACTGTATGGTCTGATGTACTGTGATACTGTATGGTCTGATGTACTGTGATACTGTATGGTCTGATGTACTGTGGTACTGTATGGTCTGATGTACTATGATACTGTATGGTCTGATGTACTATGATACTGTATGGTCTGATGTACTGTGGTACTGTATGGTCTGATGTACTGTATGGTACTGTATGGTCTGATGTACTACTGTACTGTGATACTGTATGGTCTGTACTGTGGTACTGTGTACTATGGTACTGTATGGTCTGATGTACTGTGGTACTGTATGGTCTGATGTACTATGATACTGTATGGTCTGATGTACTGTGGTACTGTATGGTCTGATGTACTGTTACTGTATGGTCTGATGGATACTGTATGGTCTGATGTACTGTGATACTGTATGGTCTGATGTACTGTGGTACTGTACTGTATGGTCTGATGTACTGTATGGTACTGTATGGTCTGATGTACTGTGGTACTGTATGGTCTACTGTGGTCTGATGTCTGTGGTACTGTTTACTATGTACTGGGTCTGATGTACTGTGGTACTGTATGGTCTGATGTACTGTTTACTATGATACTGTATGGTCTGATGTACTGTGATACTGTATGGTCTGATGTACTATGATACTGTATGGTCTGATGTACTGTGGTACTGTATGGTCTGATGTACTATGATACTGTATGGTCTGATGTACTGTTTACTATGGTACTGTATGGTGGTCTGATGTACTATGATACTGTATGGTCTGATGTGCTGTTTACTATGATACTGTATGGTCTGATGTACTGTTTACTATGGTACTGTATGGTCTGTACTGTACTGTTTACTATGATACTGTATGGTCTGATGTACTGTTTACTATGGTACTGTATGGTCTGATGTACTGTACTATGATACTGTATGGTCTGACTACTGTGGTACTGTATGGTCTGATGTACTGTTTACTATGGTACTGTATGGTCTGATGTACTGGTACTGTATGGTCTGATGTACTGTGGTACTGTGTGGTACTGTATGGTCTGATGTACTGTTTACTATGGTACTGTATGGTCTGATGTACTGTTTACTATGGTACTGTATGGTCTGATGTACTGTTTACTATGATACTGTATGGTCTGATGTACTGTTTACTATGGTACTGTATGGTCTGATGCGCTGTGGTACTGTATGGTCTGATGTACTGTTTACTATGATACTGTATGGTCTGATGTACTGTTTACTATGATACTGTATGGTTTGATGTACTGTTTACTATGATACTGTATGGTCTGATGTACTGTGGTACTGTTTACTATGATACTATATGGTCTGATGTACTGTTTACTATGATACTGTATGGTCTGATGTACTGTGGTACTGTTTACTATGATACTGTATGGTCTGATGTACTGTTTACTATGATACTGTATGGTCTGATGTACTGTGGTACTGTATGGTCTGATGTACTGTGATACTGTATGGTCTGATGTACTGTTTACTATGATAGTGTATGGTCTGATGTACTGTTTACTATGGTACTGTATGGTCTGATGTACTGTGATACTGTATGGTCTGATGTACTGTGGTACTGTTTACTATGATACTGTATGGTCTGATGTACTGTGGTACTGTATGGTCTGATGTACTGTGGTACTGTATGGTCTGAAGTACTGTGGTACTGTATGGTCTGATGTACTGTTTACTGTGGTACTGTATGGTCTGATGTACTGTGGTACTGTATGGTCTGATGTACTGTGGTACTGTATGGTCTGATGTACTGTGGTACTGTATGGTCTGATGTACTGTGGTACTGTATGGTACTGATGTACTGTGGTACTGTATGGTCTGATGTACTGTGGTACTGTATGGTCTGATGTACTGTTTACTGTGGTACTGTATGGTCTGATGTACTATGATACTGTATGGTCTGATGTACTGTGGTACTGTATGGTCTGATGTACTGTGGTACTGTATGGTCTGATGTACTGTGGTACTGTATGGTCTGATGTACTGTGGTACTGTATGGTCTGATGTACTGTGGTACTGTATGGTCTGATGTACTGTGGTACTGTATGGTCTGATGTACTGTGGTACTGTATGGTCTGATGTACTGTGGTACTGTATGGTCTGATGTACTGTGGTACTGTATGGTCTGATGTACTGTGGTACTGTATGGTCTGATGTACTGTGATACTGTATGGTCTGATGTACTGTGGTACTGTATGGTCTGATGTACTGTGGTACTGTATGGTCTGATGTACTGTGGTACTGTATGGTCTGATGTACTGTGGTACTGTATGGTCTGATGTACTGTGATACTGTATGGTCTGATGTACTATGATACTGTATGGTCTGATGTACTGTGGTACTGTATGGTCTGATGTACTATGATACTGTATGGTCTGATGTACTATGATACTGTATGGTCTGATGTACTGTGGTACTGTATGGTCTGATGTACTGTGGTACTGTATGGTCTGATGTACTGTGGTACTGTATGGTCTGATGTACTGTGATACTGTATGGTCTGATGTACTGTGTACTGTATGGTCTGATGTACTGTGGTACTGTATGGTCTGATGTACTATGATACTGTATGGTCTGATGTACTATGGTACTGTATGGTCTGATGTACTATGGTACTGTATGGTCTGATGTACTGTGGTACTGTATGGTCTGATGTACTATGGTACTGTATGGTCTGATGTTCTGTGGTACTGTATGGTCTGATGTACTATGGTACTGTATGGTCTGATGTACTGTGATACTGTATGGTCTGATGTACTGTGATACTGTATGGTCTGATGTACTGTGATACTGTATGGTCTGATGTACTGTGATACTGTATGGTCTGATGTACTGTGATACTGTATGGTCTGATGTACTGTGATACTGTATGGTCTGATGTACTGTGATACTATATGGTCTGATGTACTGTGGTACTGTATGGTCTGATGTACTGTGGTACTGTATGGTCTGATGTACTGTGATACTGTATGGTCTGATGTACTATGATACTGTATGGTCTGATGTACTGTGGTACTGTATGGTCTGATGTACTATGATACTGTATGGTCTGATGTACTATGGTACTGTATGGTCTGATGTACTGTGGTACTGTATGGTCTGATGTACTGTGATACTGTATGGTCTGATGTACTGTGATACTGTATGGTCTGATGTACTATGATACTGTATGGTCTGATGTACTATGGTACTGTATGGTCTGATGTACTGTGATACTGTATGGTCTGATGTACTGTGATACTGTATGGTCTGATGTACTATGGTACTGTATGGTCTGATGTACTATGGTACTGTATGGTCTGATGTACTATGGTACTGTATGGTCTGTTGTACTATGATACTGTATGGTCTGATGTACTGTGGTACTGTATGGTCTGATGTACTGTGGTACTGTATGGTCTGATGTACTATGGTACTGTATGGTCTGATGTACTGTGATACTGTATGGTCTGATGTACTATGATACTGTATGGTCTGATGTACTGTGGTACTGTATGGTCTGATGTACTGTGTACTATGATACTGTATGGTCTGATGTACTGTGATACTGTATGGTCTGATGTACTATGGTACTGTATGGTCTGATGTACTGTTTACTATGGTACTGTATGGTCTGATGTACTGTGATACTGTATGGTCTGATGTACTATGGTACTGTATGGTCTGATGTACTGTGATACTGTATGGTCTGATGTACTATGATACTGTATGGTCTGATGTACTGTGATACTGTATGGTCTGATGTACTGTGGTACTGTATGGTCTGATGTACTGTGATACTGTATGGTCTGATGTACTATGATACTGTATGGTCTGATGTACTGTGATACTGTATGGTCTGATGTACTGTGGTACTGTATGGTCTGATGTACTATGATACTGTATGGTCTGATGTACTGTGGTACTGTATGGTCTGATGTACTATGATACTGTATGGTCTGATGTACTATGATACTGTATGGTCTGATGTACTGTGATACTGTATGGTCTGATGTACTATGATACTGTATGGTCTGATGTACTGTGATACTGTATGGTCTGATGTACTGTGGTACTGTATGGTCTGATGTACTATGGTACTGTATGGTCTGATGTACTGTGGTACTGTATGGTCTGATGTACTGTGATACTGTATGGTCTGATGTACTGTGGTACTGTATGGTCTGATTTACTATGATACTGTATGGTCTGATGTACTGTGATACTGTATGGTCTGATGTACTGTGGTACTGTATGGTCTGATGTACTGTGGTACTGTATGGTCTGATTTACTATGATACTGTATGGTCTGATGTACTGTGATACTGTATGGTCTGATGTACTATGGTACTGTATGGTCTGATGTACTGTGATACTGTATGGTCTGATGTACTATGGTACTGTATGGTCTGATGTACTGTGATACTGTATGGTCTGATGTACTGTGGTACTGTATGGTCTGATGTACTGTGGTACTGTATGGTCTGATTTACTATGATACTGTATGGTCTGATGTACTATGATACTGTATGGTCTGATGTACTGTGGTACTGTATGGTCTGATGTACTGTGATACTGTATGGTCTGATGTACTGTGATACTGTATGGTCTGATGTACTATGATACTGTATGGTCTGATGTACTGTGGTACTGTATGGTCTGATGTACTGTGGTACTGTATGGTCTGATGTACTGTGGTACTGTATGGTCTGATGTACTGTGGTACTGTATGGTCTGATGTACTGTGGTACTGTATGGTCTGATGTACTATGATACTGTATGGTCTGATGTACTATGATACTGTATGGTCTGATGTACTATGATACTGTATGGTCTGATGTACTGTGGTACTGTATGGTCTGATGTACTGTGGTACTGTATGGTCTGATGTACTGTGGTACTGTATGGTCTGATGTACTGTGGTACTGTATGGTCTGATGTACTGTTTACTATGATACTGTATGGTCTGATGTACTGTGGTACTGTATGGTCTGATGTACTGTTTACTATGATACTGTATGGTCTGATGTACTATGATACTGTATGGTCTGATGTACTATGATACTGTATGGTCTGATGTACTATGATACTGTATGGTCTGATGTACTGTGATACTGTATGGTCTGATGTACTATGATACTGTATGGTCTGATGTACTATGATACTGTATGGTCTGATGTACTGTATGGTCTGATGTACTGTGATACTGTATGGTCTGATGTACTATGATACTGTATGGTCTGATGTACTATGATACTGTATGGTCTGATGTACTATGGTACTGTATGGTCTGATGTTCTGTGGTACTGTATGGTCTGATGTACTATGGTACTGTATGGTCTGATGTACTATGGTACTGTATGGTCTGATGTACTGTGATACTGTATGGTCTGATGTACTGTGATACTGTATGGTCTGATGTACTGTGGTACTGTATGGTCTGATGTACTGTGATACTGTATGGTCTGATGTACTGTGATACTGTATGGTCTGATGTACTGTGATACTATATGGTCTGATGTACTGTGGTACTGTATGGTCTGATGTACTGTGGTACTGTATGGTCTGATGTACTGTGATACTGTATGGTCTGATGTACTATGATACTGTATGGTCTGATGTACTGTGGTACTGTATGGTCTGATGTACTATGATACTGTATGGTCTGATGTACTATGGTACTGTATGGTCTGATGTACTGTGGTACTGTATGGTCTGATGTACTGTGATACTGTATGGTCTGATGTACTGTGATACTGTATGGTCTGATGTACTATGATACTGTATGGTCTGATGTACTATGGTACTGTATGGTCTGATGTACTGTGATACTGTATGGTCTGATGTACTGTGATACTGTATGGTCTGATGTACTATGGTACTGTATGGTCTGATGTACTATGATACTGTATGGTCTGATGTACTATGGTACTGTATGGTCTGTTGTACTATGATACTGTATGGTCTGATGTACTGTGGTACTGTATGGTCTGATGTACTGTGGTACTGTATGGTCTGATGTACTATGGTACTGTATGGTCTGATGTACTGTGATACTGTATGGTCTGATGTACTATGATACTGTATGGTCTGATGTACTGTGGTACTGTATGGTCTGATGTACTGTGTACTATGATACTGTATGGTCTGATGTACTGTGATACTGTATGGTCTGATGTACTATGGTACTGTATGGTCTGATGTACTGTTTACTATGGTACTGTATGGTCTGATGTACTATGGTACTGTATGGTCTGATGTACTGTGATACTGTATGGTCTGATGTACTATGATACTGTATGGTCTGATGTACTGTGATACTGTATGGTCTGATGTACTGTGGTACTGTATGGTCTGATGTACTGTGGTACTGTATGGTCTGATGTACTATGATACTGTATGGTCTGATGTACTGTGATACTGTATGGTCTGATGTACTGTGGTACTGTATGGTCTGATGTACTATGATACTGTATGGTCTGATGTACTGTGGTACTGTATGGTCTGATGTACTATGATACTGTATGGTCTGATGTACTATGATACTGTATGGTCTGATGTACTGTGATACTGTATGGTCTGATGTACTATGATACTGTATGGTCTGATGTACTGTGATACTGTATGGTCTGATGTACTGTGGTACTGTATGGTCTGATGTACTATGGTACTGTATGGTCTGATGTACTGTGGTACTGTATGGTCTGATGTACTGTGATACTGTATGGTCTGATGTACTGTGGTACTGTATGGTCTGATTTACTATGATACTGTATGGTCTGATGTACTGTGATACTGTATGGTCTGATGTACTGTGGTACTGTATGGTCTGATGTACTGTGGTACTGTATGGTCTGATTTACTATGATACTGTATGGTCTGATGTACTGTGATACTGTATGGTCTGATGTACTATGGTACTGTATGGTCTGATGTACTGTGATACTGTATGGTCTGATGTACTATGGTACTGTATGGTCTGATGTACTGTGATACTGTATGGTCTGATGTACTGTGGTACTGTATGGTCTGATGTACTGTGGTACTGTATGGTCTGATTTACTATGATACTGTATGGTCTGATGTACTATGATACTGTATGGTCTGATGTACTGTGGTACTGTATGGTCTGATGTACTGTGATACTGTATGGTCTGATGTACTGTGATACTGTATGGTCTGATGTACTATGATACTGTATGGTCTGATGTACTGTGGTACTGTATGGTCTGATGTACTGTGGTACTGTATGGTCTGATGTACTGTGGTACTGTATGGTCTGATGTACTGTGGTACTGTATGGTCTGATGTACTGTGGTACTGTATGGTCTGATGTACTATGATACTGTATGGTCTGATGTACTATGATACTGTATGGTCTGATGTACTATGATACTGTATGGTCTGATGTACTGTGGTACTGTATGGTCTGATGTACTGTGGTACTGTATGGTCTGATGTACTGTGGTACTGTATGGTCTGATGTACTGTGGTACTGTATGGTCTGATGTACTGTTTACTATGATACTGTATGGTCTGATGTACTGTGGTACTGTATGGTCTGATGTACTGTTTACTATGATACTGTATGGTCTGATGTACTATGATACTGTATGGTCTGATGTACTATGATACTGTATGGTCTGATGTACTATGATACTGTATGGTCTGATTTACTATGATACTGTATGGTCTGATGTACTATGATACTGTATGGTCTGATGTACTGTGATACTGTATGGTCTGATGTACTATGATACTGTATGGTCTGATGTACTATGATACTGTATGGTCTGATGTACTGTGATACTGTATGGTCTGATGTACTGTGATACTGTATGGTCTGATGTACTATGATACTGTATGGTCTGATGTACTATGATACTGTATGGTCTGATGTACTGTGGTACTGTATGGTCTGATGTACTGTGGTACTGTATGGTCTGATGTACTGTGGTACTGTATGGTCTGATGTACTGTGGTACTGTATGGTCTGATGTACTGTTTACTATGATACTGTATGGTCTGATGTACTGTGGTACTGTATGGTCTGATGTACTGTTTACTATGATACTGTATGGTCTGATGTACTATGATACTGTATGGTCTGATGTACTATGATACTGTATGGTCTGATTTACTATGATACTGTATGGTCTGATGTACTATGATACTGTATGGTCTGATGTACTGTGATACTGTATGGTCTGATGTACTATGATACTGTATGGTCTGATGTACTGTGGTACTGTATGGTCTGATGTACTGTTTACTATGATACTGTATGGTCTGATGTACTATGATACTGTATGGTCTGATGTACTATGATACTGTATGGTCTGATTTACTATGATACTGTATGGTCTGATGTACTATGATACTGTATGGTCTGATGTACTGTGATACTGTATGGTCTGATGTACTGTGATACTGTATGGTCTGATGTACTATGATACTGTATGGTCTGATGTACTGTGATACTGTATGGTCTGATGTACTATGATACTGTATGGTCTGATGTACTGTGGTACTGTATGGTCTGATGTACTGTGATACTGTATGGTCTGATGTACTATGATACTGTATGGTCTGATGTACTGTGATACTGTATGGTCTGATGTACTGTACTGTTTACTGTGATACTGTATGGTCTGATGTACTGTGGTACTGTTTACTATGGTACTGTATGGTCTGATGTACTGTGGTACTGTTTACTATGGTACTGTATGGTCTGATGTACTGTGGTACTGTTTACTATGGTACTGTATGGTCTGATGTACTGTGGTACTGTATGGTCTGATGTACTGTTTACTATGGTACTGTATGGTCTGATGTACTGTGGTACTGTATGGTCTGATGTACTATGGTACTGTATGGTCTGATGTACTGTGGTACTGTATGGTCTGATGTACTGTTTACTATGATACTGTATGGTCTGATGTACTGTTTACTATGATACTGTATGGTCTGATGTACTGTTTACTATGATACTGTATGGTCTGATGTGCTGTTTACTATGGTACTGTATGGTCTGATGTACTGTTTACTATGGTACTGTATGGTCTGATGTACTGTGGTACTGTTTACTATGATACTGTATGGTCTGATGTACTGTTTACTATGGTACTGTATGGTCTGATGTACTGTTTACTATGATACTGTATGGTCTGATGTACTGTGGTACTGTATGGTCTGATGTACTGTTTACTATGGTACTGTATGGTCTGATGTACTGTGGTACTGTATGGTCTGATGTACTGTATGGTCTGATGTACTGTGGTACTGTATGGTCTGATGTACTGTTTACTATGGTACTGTATGGTCTGATGTACTGTTTACTATGGTACTGTATGGTCTGATGTACTGTTTACTATGATACTGTATGGTCTGATGTACTGTTTACTATGGTACTGTATGGTCTGATGCGCTGTGGTACTGTATGGTCTGATGTACTGTTTACTATGATACTGTATGGTCTGATGTACTGTTTACTATGATACTGTATGGTCTGATGTACTGTTTACTATGATACTGTATGGTCTGATGTACTGTGGTACTGTTTACTATGATACTATATGGTCTGATGTACTGTTTACTATGATACTGTATGGTCTGATGTACTGTGGTACTGTTTACTATGATACTGTATGGTCTGATGTACTGTTTACTATGATACTGTATGGTCTGATGTACTGTGGTACTGTATGGTCTGATGTACTGTGGTACTGTATGGTCTGATGTACTGTGATACTGTATGGTCTGATGTACTGTTTACTATGATAGTGTATGGTCTGATGTACTGTTTACTATGGTACTGTATGGTCTGATGTACTGTGATACTGTATGGTCTGATGTACTGTGGTACTGTTTACTATGATACTGTATGGTCTGATGTACTGTGGTACTGTATGGTCTGATGTACTGTGGTACTGTATGGTCTGAAGTACTGTGGTACTGTATGGTCTGATGTACTGTTTACTGTGGTACTGTATGGTCTGATGTACTGTGGTACTGTATGGTCTGATGTACTGTGGTACTGTATGGTCTGATGTACTGTGGTACTGTATGGTCTGATGTACTGTGGTACTGTATGGTCTGAAGTACTGTGGTACTGTATGGTCTGATGTACTGTTTACTGTGGTACTGTATGGTCTGATGTACTATGATACTGTATGGTCTGATGTACTGTGGTACTGTATGGTCTGATGTACTGTGGTACTGTATGGTCTGATGTACTGTGGTACTGTATGGTCTGATGTACTGTGGTACTGTATGGTCTGATGTACTGTGGTACTGTATGGTCTGATGTACTGTGGTACTGTATGGTCTGATGTACTGTGGTACTGTATGGTCTGATGTACTGTGATACTGTATGGTCTGATGTACTGTGGTACTGTATGGTCTGATGTACTGTGATACTGTATGGTCTGATGTACTGTGATACTGTATGGTCTGATGTACTATGATACTGTATGGTCTGATGTACTGTGGTACTGTATGGTCTGATGTACTGTGGTACTGTATGGTCTGATGTACTATGATACTGTATGGTCTGATGTACTATGATACTGTATGGTCTGATGTACTGTATGGTCTGATGTACTATGATACTGTATGGTCTGATGTACTATGATACTGTATGGTCTGATGTACTGTGGTACTGTATGGTCTGATGTACTGTGGTACTGTATGGTCTGATGTACTGTGGTACTGTATGGTCTGATGTACTGTGATACTGTATGGTCTGATGTACTGTGTACTGTATGGTCTGATGTACTGTGGTACTGTATGGTCTGATGTACTATGATACTGTATGGTCTGATGTACTATGGTACTGTATGGTCTGATGTACTATGGTACTGTATGGTCTGATGTACTGTGGTACTGTATGGTCTGATGTACTGTGGTACTGTATGGTCTGATGTACTGTGGTACTGTATGGTCTGATGTACTGTGATACTGTATGGTCTGATGTACTGTGGTACTGTATGGTCTGATGTACTGTGATACTGTATGGTCTGATGTACTGTGATACTATATGGTCTGATGTACTATGATACTGTATGGTCTGATGTACTGTGGTACTGTATGGTCTGATGTACTGTGGTACTGTATGGTCTGATGTACTGTGGTACTGTATGGTCTGATGTACTGTGGTACTGTATGGTCTGATGTACTATGATACTGTATGGTCTGATGTACTGTGGTACTGTATGGTCTGATGTACTATGATACTGTATGGTCTGATGTACTATGATACTGTATGGTCTGATGTACTGTGGTACTGTATGGTCTGATGTACTGTGGTACTGTATGGTCTGATGTACTGTGGTACTGTATGGTCTGATGTACTGTGATACTGTATGGTCTGATGTACTGTGTACTGTATGGTCTGATGTACTGTGGTACTGTATGGTCTGATGTACTATGATACTGTATGGTCTGATGTACTATGGTACTGTATGGTCTGATGTACTATGGTACTGTATGGTCTGATGTACTGTGGTACTGTATGGTCTGATGTACTATGGTACTGTATGGTCTGATGTTCTGTGGTACTGTATGGTCTGATGTACTATGGTACTGTATGGTCTGATGTACTATGGTACTGTATGGTCTGATGTACTGTGATACTGTATGGTCTGATGTACTGTGATACTGTATGGTCTGATGTACTGTGGTACTGTATGGTCTGATGTACTGTGATACTGTATGGTCTGATGTACTGTGATACTGTATGGTCTGATGTACTGTGATACTATATGGTCTGATGTACTATGGTACTGTATGGTCTGATGTACTGTGATACTGTATGGTCTGATGTACTATGATACTGTATGGTCTGATGTACTGTGGTACTGTATGGTCTGATGTACTGTGTACTATGATACTGTATGGTCTGATGTACTGTGATACTGTATGGTCTGATGTACTATGGTACTGTATGGTCTGATGTACTGTTTACTATGGTACTGTATGGTCTGATGTACTATGGTACTGTATGGTCTGATGTACTGTGATACTGTATGGTCTGATGTACTATGATACTGTATGGTCTGATGTACTGTGATACTGTATGGTCTGATGTACTGTGGTACTGTATGGTCTGATGTACTGTGGTACTGTATGGTCTGATGTACTGTGATACTGTATGGTCTGATGTACTATGATACTGTATGGTCTGATGTACTGTGGTACTGTATGGTCTGATGTACTATGATACTGTATGGTCTGATGTACTATGGTACTGTATGGTCTGATGTACTGTATGGTCTGATGTACTGTGATACTGTATGGTCTGATGTACTGTGATACTGTATGGTCTGATGTACTATGATACTGTATGGTCTGATGTACTATGGTACTGTATGGTCTGATGTACTGTGATACTGTATGGTCTGATGTACTGTGATACTGTATGGTCTGATGTACTATGGTACTGTATGGTCTGATGTACTATGATACTGTATGGTCTGATGTACTATGGTACTGTATGGTCTGTTGTACTATGATACTGTATGGTCTGATGTACTGTGGTACTGTATGGTCTGATGTACTGTGGTACTGTATGGTCTGATGTACTATGGTACTGTATGGTCTGATGTACTGTGATACTGTATGGTCTGATGTACTATGATACTGTATGGTCTGATGTACTGTGGTACTGTATGGTCTGATGTACTGTGTACTATGATACTGTATGGTCTGATGTACTGTGATACTGTATGGTCTGATGTACTATGGTACTGTATGGTCTGATGTACTGTTTACTATGGTACTGTATGGTCTGATGTACTGTGATACTGTATGGTCTGATGTACTGTGGTACTGTATGGTCTGATGTACTGTGATACTGTATGGTCTGATGTACTATGATACTGTATGGTCTGATGTACTGTGATACTGTATGGTCTGATGTACTGTGGTACTGTATGGTCTGATGTACTGTGGTACTGTATGGTCTGATGTACTGTGGTACTGTATGGTCTGATGTACTGTGGTACTGTATGGTCTGAAGTACTGTGGTACTGTATGGTCTGATGTACTGTTTACTGTGGTACTGTATGGTCTGATGTACTATGATACTGTATGGTCTGATGTACTGTGGTACTGTATGGTCTGATGTACTGTGGTACTGTATGGTCTGATGTACTGTGGTACTGTATGGTCTGATGTACTGTGGTACTGTATGGTCTGATGTACTGTGGTACTGTATGGTCTGATGTACTGTGGTACTGTATGGTCTGATGTACTGTGGTACTGTATGGTCTGATGTACTGTGATACTGTATGGTCTGATGTACTGTGGTACTGTATGGTCTGATGTACTGTGATACTGTATGGTCTGATGTACTGTGATACTGTATGGTCTGATGTACTATGATACTGTATGGTCTGATGTACTGTGATACTGTATGGTCTGATGTACTGTGGTACTGTATGGTCTGATGTACTGTGGTACTGTATGGTCTGATGTACTATGATACTGTATGGTCTGATGTACTATGATACTGTATGGTCTGATGTACTGTGGTACTGTATGGTCTGATGTACTATGATACTGTATGGTCTGATGTACTATGATACTGTATGGTCTGATGTACTGTGGTACTGTATGGTCTGATGTACTGTGGTACTGTATGGTCTGATGTACTGTGGTACTGTATGGTCTGATGTACTGTGGTACTGTATGGTCTGATGTACTGTGATACTGTATGGTCTGATGTACTGTGTACTGTATGGTCTGATGTACTGTGGTACTGTATGGTCTGATGTACTATGATACTGTATGGTCTGATGTACTATGGTACTGTATGGTCTGATGTACTATGGTACTGTATGGTCTGATGTACTATGGTACTGTATGGTCTGATGTACTGTGGTACTGTATGGTCTGATGTACTGTGGTACTGTATGGTCTGATGTACTGTGATACTGTATGGTCTGATGTACTGTGGTACTGTATGGTCTGATGTACTGTGATACTGTATGGTCTGATGTACTGTGATACTGTATGGTCTGATGTACTATGATACTGTATGGTCTGATGTACTGTGGTACTGTATGGTCTGATGTACTGTGGTACTGTATGGTCTGATGTACTGTGGTACTGTATGGTCTGATGTACTATGATACTGTATGGTCTGATGTACTATGATACTGTATGGTCTGATGTACTGTGGTACTGTATGGTCTGATGTACTATGATACTGTATGGTCTGATGTACTATGATACTGTATGGTCTGATGTACTGTGGTACTGTATGGTCTGATGTACTGTGGTACTGTATGGTCTGATGTACTGTGGTACTGTATGGTCTGATGTACTGTGATACTGTATGGTCTGATGTACTGTGTACTGTATGGTCTGATGTACTGTGGTACTGTATGGTCTGATGTACTATGATACTGTATGGTCTGATGTACTATGGTACTGTATGGTCTGATGTACTATGGTACTGTATGGTCTGATGTACTGTGGTACTGTATGGTCTGATGTACTATGGTACTGTATGGTCTGATGTACTGTGGTACTGTATGGTCTGATGTACTATGGTACTGTATGGTCTGATGTACTATGGTACTGTATGGTCTGATGTACTGTGATACTGTATGGTCTGATGTACTGTGATACTGTATGGTCTGATGTACTGTGGTACTGTATGGTCTGATGTACTGTGATACTGTATGGTCTGATGTACTGTGATACTGTATGGTCTGATGTACTGTGATACTATATGGTCTGATGTACTGTGGTACTGTATGGTCTGATGTACTGTGGTACTGTATGGTCTGATGTACTGTGATACTGTATGGTCTGATGTACTATGATACTGTATGGTCTGATGTACTGTGGTAGTGTATGGTCTGATGTACTATGATACTGTATGGTCTGATGTACTATGGTACTGTATGGTCTGATGTACTGTATGGTCTGATGTACTGTGATACTGTATGGTCTGATGTACTGTGATACTGTATGGTCTGATGTACTATGATACTGTATGGTCTGATGTACTATGGTACTGTATGGTCTGATGTACTGTGATACTGTATGGTCTGATGTACTGTGATACTGTATGGTCTGATGTACTATGGTACTGTATGGTCTGATGTACTATGGTACTGTATGGTCTGATGTACTGTGATACTGTATGGTCTGATGTACTGTGATACTGTATGGTCTGATGTACTGTGATACTATATGGTCTGATGTACTGTGGTACTGTATGGTCTGATGTACTGTGGTACTGTATGGTCTGATGTACTGTGATACTGTATGGTCTGATGTACTATGATACTGTATGGTCTGATGTACTGTGGTACTGTATGGTCTGATGTACTATGATACTGTATGGTCTGATGTACTATGGTACTGTATGGTCTGATGTACTGTATGGTCTGATGTACTGTGATACTGTATGGTCTGATGTACTGTGATACTGTATGGTCTGATGTACTATGATACTGTATGGTCTGATGTACTATGGTACTGTATGGTCTGATGTACTGTGATACTGTATGGTCTGATGTACTGTGATACTGTATGGTCTGATGTACTATGGTACTGTATGGTCTGATGTACTATGATACTGTATGGTCTGATGTACTATGGTACTGTATGGTCTGTTGTACTATGATACTGTATGGTCTGATGTACTGTGGTACTGTATGGTCTGATGTACTGTGGTACTGTATGGTCTGATGTACTATGGTACTGTATGGTCTGATGTACTGTGATACTGTATGGTCTGATGTACTGTGATACTGTATGGTCTGATGTACTGTGGTACTGTATGGTCTGATGTACTGTGTACTATGATACTGTATGGTCTGATGTACTGTGATACTGTATGGTCTGATGTACTATGGTACTGTATGGTCTGATGTACTGTTTACTATGGTACTGTATGGTCTGATGTACTGTGATACTGTATGGTCTGATGTACTGTGGTACTGTATGGTCTGATGTACTGTGATACTGTATGGTCTGATGTACTGTGGTACTGTATGGTCTGATGTACTGTGGTACTGTATGGTCTGATGTACTGTGATACTGTATGGTCTGATGTACTATGATACTGTATGGTCTGATGTACTGTGATACTGTATGGTCTGATGTACTGTGGTACTGTATGGTCTGATGTACTATGATACTGTATGGTCTGATGTACTGTGGTACTGTATGGTCTGATGTACTATGATACTGTATGGTCTGATGTACTATGATACTGTATGGTCTGATGTACTGTGATACTGTATGGTCTGATGTACTGTGATACTGTATGGTCTGATGTACTGTGATACTGTATGGTCTGATGTACTGTGGTACTGTATGGTCTGATGTACTGTGGTACTGTATGGTCTGATGTACTGTGGTACTGTATGGTCTGATGTACTGTGGTACTGTATGGTCTGATGTACTGTGATACTGTATGGTCTGATGTACTGTGGTACTGTATGGTCTGATGTACTATGATACTGTATGGTCTGATGTACTGTGATACTGTATGGTCTGATGTACTGTGGTACTGTATGGTCTGATGTACTGTGGTACTGTATGGTCTGATTTACTATGATACTGTATGGTCTGATGTACTGTGATACTGTATGGTCTGATGTACTGTGGTACTGTATGGTCTGATGTACTATGATACTGTATGGTCTGATGTACTATGATACTGTATGGTCTGATGTACTGTGGTACTGTATGGTCTGATGTACTGTGATACTGTATGGTCTGATGTACTGTGATACTGTATGGTCTGATGTACTGTGGTACTGTATGGTCTGATGTACTGTGGTACTGTATGGTCTGATGTACTGTGGTACTGTATGGTCTGATGTACTGTGGTACTGTATGGTCTGATGTACTGTGGTACTGTATGGTCTGATGTACTGTGGTACTGTATGGTCTGATGTACTGTGGTACTGTATGGTCTGATGTACTGTGGTACTGTATGGTCTGATGTACTGTGGTACTGTATGGTCTGATGTACTGTGGTACTGTATGGTCTGATGTACTATGATACTGTATGGTCTGATGTACTATGATACTGTATGGTCTGATGTACTATGATACTGTATGGTCTGATGTACTATGATACTGTATGGTCTGATGTACTATGATACTGTATGGTCTGATGTACTATGATACTGTATGGTCTGATGTACTGTGGTACTGTATGGTCTGATGTACTGTGGTACTGTATGGTCTGATGTACTGTGGTACTGTATGGTCTGATGTACTGTGGTACTGTATGGTCTGATGTACTGTGGTACTGTATGGTCTGATGTACTGTTTACTATGATACTGTATGGTCTGATGTACTGTGGTACTGTATGGTCTGATGTACTGTTTACTATGATACTGTATGGTCTGATGTACTATGATACTGTATGGTCTGATGTACTATGATACTGTATGGTCTGATTTACTATGATACTGTATGGTCTGATGTACTATGATACTGTATGGTCTGATGTACTGTGATACTGTATGGTCTGATGTACTGTGATACTGTATGGTCTGATGTACTATGATACTGTATGGTCTGATGTACTGTGATACTGTATGGTCTGATGTACTGTGATACTGTATGGTCTGATGTACTATGATACTGTATGGTCTGATGTACTGTGGTACTGTATGGTCTGATGTACTGTGATACTGTATGGTCTGATGTACTATGATACTGTATGGTCTGATGTACTGTGATACTGTATGGTCTGATGTACTGTTTACTGTGGTACTGTATGGTCTGATGTACTATGATACTGTATGGTCTGATGTACTGTTTACTGTGGTACTGTATGGTCTGATGTACTGTTTACTATGGTACTGTATGGTCTGATTTCAGGTTGACATTATATGTGATATTCAGCAGACACTAAAAGTGTTTTTTTAGTCAATGTGATTCCTGCAGAATGTGTGCATGTCTGTCCTACGGCTGTCCATACTGTACCTTAGCCACAGGCAGCCACATGTCCTTGTTAGCAGAAAACCCGTGGAGCATGAGAATAGTGGGTCGGCCCGGACCAGGCTTCCCTCTGTGGGAGTAACAGAACCGGTAGCCTCTGTTCTCAGAGTAGACAACCTGCAGGCCCAGCCGCCGACGCCAGTACCTGATACGTGGCCGGGGGGAGACAGTCATGGGTCAGTTAGCTAGTTAGGAGAAAGACAGAACATAGTGAGTTAATGACTAACAGGAAGGCAGTAACAGGAAAACTAACAGGAAAACTAACAGGAAAACTAACAGGAAAACTAACAGGAAAACTAACAGGAAAACTAACAGAAAGGCAGTAACAGGAAAACTAACAGGAAAACTAACAGGAAAACTAACAGGAAAACTAACAGGAAAACTAACAGGAAAACTGTAACAGAAAGGCAGTAACAGGAAACTAACAGGAAAACTAACAGGAAAACTAACAGGAAAACTAACAGGAAAACTAACAGAAAGGCAGCAACAGGAAAACTAACAGGAAAACTAACAGGAAAACTAACAGGAAAACTAACAGAAAGGCAGTAACAGGAAAACTAACAGAAAGGCAGTAACAGGAAAACTAACAGGAAAACTAACAGGAAAACTAACAGGAAAACTAACAGGAAAACTAACAGAAAGGCAGTAACAGGAAAACTAACAGGAAAACTAACAGGAAAACTAACAGAAAGTCAGCAACAGGAAAACTAACAGGAAAACTAACAATAGTACAGTGCAGTAGGGAAAAAGGACCAACAATGGACATAAAGGGCTTGTCGAGTATCCCCCCCCCCAACAATGGACATAATGGGCTTGTCGAGTATCCCCCCCCCAACAATGGACATAAAGGGCTTGTCGAGTATCCCCCCCCAACAATGGACATAAAGGGCTTGTCGAGTATCCCCCTCCCAACAATGGACATAATGGGCTTGTCGAGTATCCCCCCCCAACAATGGACATAATGGGCTTGTCGAGTATCCCCCTCCCAACAATGGACATAATGGGCTTGTCGAGTATCCCCCCCCTCCCAACAATGGACATAATGGGCTTGTCGAGTATCCCCCCCTCCCAACAATGGACATAATGGGCTTGTCGAGTATCCCCCCTCCCAACAATGGACATAATGGGCTTGTCGAGTATCCTCCCCCCCAACAATGGACATAATGGGCTTGTCGAGTACCCCCCCCAACAATGGACATAAAGGGCTTGTCGAGTATCCCCCCCCAACAATGGACATAAAGGGCTTGTCGAGTATCCTCCCCCCCAACAATGGACATAAAGGGCTTGTCGAGTATCCTCCCCCCCCAACAATGGACATAAAGGGCTTGTTGAGTGAAACCATCACGTAATGGTCCAGGGTAACGGAGTGAAACCATCACGTAATGGTCCAGGGTAACGGAGTGAAACCATCACGTAATGGTCCAGAGTAATGGAGTGAAACCATCACGTAATGGTCCAGAGTAATGGAGTGAAACCATCACGCAATGGTCCAGGGTAATAGAGTGAAACCATCACGCAATGGTCCAGGGTAACGGAGTGAAACCATCACGTAATGGTCCAGGGTAATAGAGTGAAACCATCACGCAATGGTCCAGGGTAATAGAGTGAAACCATCACGTAATGGTCCAGGGTAATAGAGTGAAACCATCACGTAATGGTCCAGGGTAACGGAGTGAAACCATCACGCAATGGTCCAGGGTAACGGAGTGAACCCGTAACATTAAATCTGATCATATGTGACCTACTCAAAGCTACTCTGACTTTGAAAGGCTTTGCAGATTAAACATGGGCAATAAATAGTCCCCAGCCCCCCAAACCCTGCTACCTCTTTCTTTCTCGCTCTCCTTACAGAGGAGGACACAACACAGAAAGACAGTTGAGTTTGACCGCTGCCCACTAAGCTACTGCAATATGAAAATAGCTCTGGTGACTCTGCTTCCCCCGGGATAGACTGACTTAAGGAAAATGTGTGTGTGTGTGTCTGTGTCTGTGTGTGTGTGGTTTATGTGTGAACAATGTTCATCTAAGACTGCACTATTGACCTTGGATGAGTGATTCAACACAACACTCCCAGCCACAGCCAAGTCCCCACAGCAGCCTTAGTGACGAGATCATGACGGACAGGACAGCTAGTGGGGCCACTCTGTTCTATCTAGTCAGTCCACAGGTCAGGTTGCAGAAGGTAATTCTACTGAACAGATGCCCTAACTTAATTTGACCCATTTTTACAAAACAGGAAAATAATCCTGCAGCAACAGGAAATGTGAATTATAATGAATTTTTGTAGGAGTTGATACATTTTTCGTTAGGTCAAATCAAGTCAGAAATGTATAAGTGGAAATTACAAACTTTAAGATTATTTTTAATTTAACCTTTATTTAACTAGGCAAGTCAGTTAAGAACAAATTCCTATTTACAGTGACGGCCTACTGGGGAACAGTGGGTTAACTGCCTTGTTCAGGGGCAGAACGACAGATTAGGGATTCGATCTAGCAACCTTTCGGTTACTGGCCCAAAGCACCTGCCACCTTTTAAAACCTCGAACACAGTACAATCTTGCATTTCTACAAGGAGGATCAAATTAAGATACGGCATCTGTACTCCTTTGTATTGCCTTCAGATAATACTGTGTTGCTCCATGCTCTGGGTGGCCTTTACTCCACTAGATTAGAAATGAGGCAAAGGTTATGGTTTAGTATTGTCAAGGGTAGAAATAGGAAACAAATCACTATGGTAACTCTCCAATGTAAAAATCGCCAAATTCTATGTAACAAACACATAAAATTCCACCAATGTCAATATTACTTCACTTTGGTAAATCTGTCCTCCCCCGCCCCAATTCCACCCCTGGGTACAGTACTGTAACAACAACTAAAATAGGAAGAATAGACAACGGTCGTTGTGTACAGAATCCGAATGTTATGGATCTACATTTACATAATGGGTAGCTGGAAAATGGGGGAGTTTTTCAATTTCAGTCAAGGGGACGGTTTGGTATTTCGTTAATCTCGTCCAAGAGGAGGGTTATGTCGTTTGTAATTGATGAAATGTAAATATTTCTCAGTGTTTCAGAATTTATTTAATTTATTTGACCTTTAACTAGGCAAATCAGTTAAGAACAAATTCCTATTTTCAATGACAGCCTAGGAACAGTGGGTTAACTGCCTTGTTCAGGGGCAGAACAACAGATTTGTACCTTATCAGCTCGGGGATTTGAACTTGCAACCTTTCGGTGACTAGTTCAACGCTCTAACCACCAGGCTACGCTGCCGAATTAGTTGTTTATTAGTCTATATATCCCCGATGCCACCCCTCCTCTCTGATTCTCCGCTGGGCGCGCAATATCAAGTACGCCTATTGGATATTTAGTGTGGTCTCAATCAAATTATCTATGGACTATAGGCTACGAAGTACACGCTGGGAGAAGCACAGAGCAAAGTTATATTTTAAGATATCTGCTGGGATGGTGTAAAACCAGGCTGCATTAGGGCTGTGGCGGTCATGACATTTCGTCACAATAAATCCATGTAATATAGCCTACCTACACCATCACAATAAATCCATGTAATATAGTCTACCTACACCATCACAATAAATCCATGTAATATAGTCTACCTACACTATCACAATAAATCCATGTAATATAGTCTACCTACACCATCACAATAAATCCATGTAATATAGTCTACCTACACCATCACAATAAATTTGCATTGATGTCAGAGTGATTAGGGGGACAATCGAGTGCTGAGTACCAGGCAGTTAACAAGTTTGGTAGGCTACTAATGACCATATGCAGCTTCAGTGCTTAGAGAAGCCTAATTACCGTGACTACATGTGGAATTTAACTACCTTCATGACTAGTGACTGCCGGTGTGGCGGCTGCCCTAGGCTGCATTACACACCGCGATGGATATTCCAACCCTGAGCCCCGGCCTGCTCTGCTCTTGTTGATCAAACACGTTGTTGTGTGTTCTCTAACTAACCAATGGCTGTGCTGTGTAGGCCTACAGAGGCGGTTCAGGAGGAGAGTCAAATGCTTCTTCGTTATGTTCATGTTATTAGGCCTCCTCTATAAAATGCACTCTAGCCTATACGGTCTGTTCGGTTTGAGCAGAAGAGCGCGAAGGAGGACCGGTGGCCAACTTTGATAGCTTGCTACTACTATCATAGAATATTGTTAAAAACAATATGTTTCTTGCCCGTGATGTATTTATCAGAGTTATTGACCTCACAATAAGCCAGATTCTGCTAACTCACACTGTGATGCTTAAACTTGAAGCAGCAGTCACGGTCACAACCAATCAGAAATGGACAGCTCATGGAGCTGAAAGACGCATTCCAGTAGGCATAACCAATTTCAACGTCTTCATTTTAATTACTAACAACAAGATGACTTTGTGTTGGAGCCCATTTCTTCCCATTTAAGAAATAAGAGCGAGGCCTGTTTGACAGAGGAAATTAGGCTACAGGCTGCTATATCCATAGATTTGTAGGTCAATTCCTCCATCCACCATGCACTCTTTAAATAACAGCCCTTCACAGTCACGGAGGTAGGCTAAGTTAAAACCAGGACTGGAATGGAGTGGGTATGACAGGTCTATGTTCCATAGGCCTTCCTTTAGTAAAGACAGGCCTACCACTCGTTAGCTTAAGATTTATAAGAGAATACTACTGATTAATTAAAGTCTATAACAGCGGTTTGGTCCGCAACGCTTTATGATACAAACTAACTGTTTGGGAAAGAGGCGACTCCAAAGCATTTTGGGATATAATTGTTTAGTTTCTTTGACATTTAAGAGGTACAGCCTTCTATAGTTGAGGAGACAAAACATTTGTCCATCTATTACTATCAATATTAATTGATTAAGCTATTCACTTTCTGTCCAATAGAAGATGTTTAAACCCAGACAGCTTTTAGGGAAACACTTGTGACCTTGACTCGTTGGGTTAAACCACAGAAGAAGAGTAGACAGCAGTACTCTGTCTGGGGTAGAAAGGTAAAACTAACTTCTGAACGTACCATGAGTTTCCTAATGACGTCTCAGATTTAATCATTTGCAAACAGGGACAGTTTCACGGCAAATATAAGACACACCGTTTTGGCATTGGAGAATTATGATCTAACGAACACATAGTCCTCTCTCTCTCACTCCATTCTTAGCCTGTAATTTGTGCAGTGGTAAAAAAATAAATCAGCGAATATGTAAAATTACGTAGAATTGCATGACAGAAATGCAATTTTTTTTCTCTGACCTGCAAATACGATGATAAACTCAGCAAAAAAAAACACAAGAAACGTCCCTTTTTCAGGACCCCGTCTTTCAAAGATAATTCGTAAAAATCCAAATAACTTCACAGATCTTCATTGTAAAAGGGTTTAAACACTGTTTCCCATGCTTGTTCAATGAACCATAAACAATTAATGAACATGCACATGTGGAACGGTCATTAAGACAATAACAGCTTACAAATGGTTGGCAATTAACGTTATGAAAACGTAGGACACTAGAGAGGCCTTTCTACTGACTCTGAAAAACACCAAAAGAATGATGCCCATGGTCCCTGCTCATCTCCGTGATTGTGCCCTTGGCATGCTGCAAGGAGGCATGAGGACTGCAGACGTGGCCAGGGCAATAATTGCAATGTCCGTACTGTGAGACGCCTAAGACAGCGCAACAAAGAGACAGGGCGGACATCTGATTGTCCTCGCAGCGGCAGACCACGTGTAACAACACCTGCACTGGATCGGTACATTCGAACATCACACCTGCCCGAGTTACACCAGGAACACACAATCCCTCCATCAGTGCTCAGACTGTCCGCAATCGGCTGAGAGAGGCTGGGGACTCAGGGCTTGTAGGCCTGTTGTATAGCAGATCCTCAATAGGCTGAGAGAGGCTGGGGACTGAGGGCTTGTAGGCCTGTTGTAAGGCAGGTCCTCACCAGACATCACCGGCAACAAAACCACCATCGCTGGACTGACAGGACTGGAAAAAAAGTGTTTCGGTTTTGTCTCACCAGGGGTGATGGTTGGATTCGCGATTATCGTCGAAGGAATGAGGGTTACACCGAGGCCTGTACTCTGGAGCGGGATCGATTTGGAGGTTGAGGGTCCGTCATGGTCTGGGGCGGTGTGTCACAGCATCATCGGACTGAGCTTGTTGCCATTGCAGGCAATCTCAACGCTGTGCGTTACAGGGAAGACATCCTCCTCCCTCATGTGGTATCCTTCCTGCAGGCTCATCCTGACATGACCATCCAGCATGACAATGTCACCAGCCATACTGCTCGTTCTGTGCGTGATTTCCTGCAAGACAGGAATGTCAGTGTTCTGCCATGGATGGGAGGTCTAGGGCCATTCCCCCGAGAAATGTCTGGGACCTGTTGGATCGGAGGGTGAAGGCCAGGGCCCAGGAACATGCAGGTGCCTTGGTGGAAGAGTGCAGTAACATTTCACGGCAAGAACTGGCAAATTTGGTGCAGTCCATGAGGAGGAGATGCACTGCAGTACTTAATGTAGCTGGTAGCCACACCAGATACCGACTGTTACTTTTGATTTTGAACCCCCCCCTCCCCCCTTTGTTCAGGGACACATTATTCCATTTCTGCAAGTCACATGTCTGTGGAACTTGTTCAGTTTATGTCTCAGTTGTTGAATCTTGTTATGTTCATTCGAATATTTACACATGTTCAGTTTACTGAAAATAAATGCAGTTGACAATGAGAGGACGTTTCTTTTTTTGCTGAGTTTAGATTCCGAGTCAATGCTTATACAGTAAATGATATCCTTCCACCCCTACTCTTGTCCACAGTGGTCTGCGAACCCACAACCTTCTCGCCCGCAACCCTGTGCTCTATCAAAAGTCCTGCGTTGCTTACAGGATGAAGAAGGGGTCACTTGTTTATTTTTTTAGAGGGTTTAGGTAATATAGATTTAGCTAAAGGGCCGGCCAACCATTTTCACTCCCTTTGTGCAGTTCTTACCAGTTGTAGACATGGATGATAGCAGCAGGCCACATGTAGAATGAGGCAAAGAAGGCCAGGATAGGGATGACTAGAGTTCCTCCCGCCAGGACAAACATGTTCACCACGTCTACATCCATGGCTGTAGAGCTGCTGTTCCCTGCAAACAACACAGTTATTAACAACAGCAACATGAGCCAGTTAAACTTATTAACCTTTTTGGGATAGAGGGCAGCATTTTAACTTTTGGATGAATAGCGTGCCCAGAGTGAACTGCCTCCTACTCTGTCCCATATGCTAATATATGCATATTATTGGATAGAAAACACTGAAGTTTCTAAAACTGATTGAATGATGTCTGTGAGTATAACAGAACTCATATGGCAGGCGAAAACCTGAGAAAAATCCAACCAGGAAGTAGGAAATCTGAGGTTTGTAGTTGGCTTGGCCTAACAAATACACATTGAGATATGGATGAGGTTGCACTTCCTAGGGCTTCCACTAGATGTCAACCGTCTTTGGAAACTTGAATGAGGATTCTGCTCATGAGACCTGAGTCAGTGGTCTGGCAGAAAGCCTTGGTCTCATGACGAGCACTCACGACGCAGTTACCTCTCGTTCCAGTGCCTTACTGAAGACAAAGGAATTCTCCGGCTGGAACATTATTGATGTTTTATGTTTAAAACATCCTAAAGATTGATTCCATACATCGTTTGACATGTTTTTAAAGGACTGTAACGGAACATTTAGAGTTTTTGTTTGGATGAAATGCTCGCGCCTCATGAAGATGGATTACTGGGCTGAACAACAAGTGGCTATTTGGACATAAATGATGGCACTTTATGGAACAAATCATTCATTCATTGTCGAACTGGGATTCATGGGAGTGCCTTCTGATGAAGATCATCAAAGGTAAGTGAATATTTATGGTGTTGTTTCTAACTTTGTTGATTCCAAAATGGCGGATATTCCTCTGGCTGTTTTGGGTTCTGAGCGCCATTCTCAGATTATGCTTTTTCCGTAAAGTTTATTTTTAATTTTTAAATCTGACACAGCGGTTGCATTAATTAGAAGTCTATCTTTAATTCTGTGAATAACACTAGTATCTTTTATCAATGTTTATTATGAGTATTCACCGGATGTTTTGGAATCAAAACATTACTGCACGTAACGCACCAATGTAAACTGAGATTTTTGGATATAAATATGCACATTATCGAACAAAACATACATGTATTGTGTAACATGATGTCCTATGAGTGTCATCTGATGAAGATCATCAAAGGTTAGTGATTCATTTTATCTATATTTCTGCTTTTTGTGGCTTCTATCTTTGGCTGGACTTGTTCATGTGTGAAAGTTACATATTTCTAAAAAATATTTATGAATTTTGCGCGCTGCCTTTTCAGCGGAATGTTGTCGAGGGGTTCCGCCTGTGCTAGAAAGGTTAACACCTGTAACATGAGCCAGTTAAGTGGTAGCAACAGTCCTGAACCTAGCTTACAGTCCATGGTAGCAGCAACAGTCCTGAACCTAGCTTACAGTCCACGGTGGCAGCAACAGTTCTGAACCTAGCTTCCAGTCCTGAACCTAGCTTACAGTCCATGATGGCAGCAACAGTCCTGAACCTAGCTTACAGTCCACGGTGGCAGCAACAGTTCTGAATCTAGCTTACAGTCCACGGTGGCAGCAACAGTCCTGAACCTAGCTTACAGTCCACGGTGGCAACAACAGTTCTGAACCTAGCTTACAGTCCATGGTGGCAGCAACAGTCCTGAACCTAGCTTACAGTCCTGAACCTAGCTTACAGTCCATGGTGGCAGCAACAGTCCTGAACCTAGCTTACAGTCCACGGTGGCAACAACAGTCCTGAACTGCTTACAGTCCTGAACCTAGCTCACAGTCCATGGTGGCAGCAACAGTCCTGAACCTTACAGCTTACAGTCCTGAACCTAGCTTACAGTCCATGGTGGCAGCAACAGTCCTGAACCTAGCTTACCCACGGTGGCAGCAACAGTCCTGAACCTAGCTTACAGTCCATGGTGGCAGCAACAGTCCTGAACCTAGCTTACAGTCCATGGTCAGCAACAGTCCTGAACCTAGCTTACAGTCCTGAACCTAGCTTACAGTCCATGTTGGCATCAACAGTCCTGAACCTCACAGTCCATGGTGGCAGTCCTGAACCTAGTTCAGTTCTGAACCTAGTTTACAGTCCTGAACCTAGCTTACAGTCCATGGTGGCAGCAACAGTCCTGAAACAAGCTTACAGCCTGAACCTAGCTTTACAGTCCATGGTGGCAGCAACAGTCCTGAAACAAGCTTACAGTCCTGAACTTACAGTCCATGGTGGCAGCAACAGTCCCTAGCTTACAGTCCATGAACCTAGCTTACAGTCCACGGTGGCAGCAACAGTCCTGAACTTACAGTCTGGTGGCAGCAACAGTCCTGAACCTAGCTTTACAGTCCATGGTGGCAGCAACAGTTCTGAATCTAGCACAGTCCATGTTGGCATCAACAGTCCTGAACCTAGCTTACAGTCCATGGTGGCAGCAACAGTCCTGAACCTACAGCCACGGTGGCAGCAGTTGAACCTAGACAGTCCACGGTGGCAGCAACAGTTCTGAACCTAGTCCTGAACCTAGCTTACAGTCCACGGTGGCAGCAACAGTCCTGAACCTAGCTTAGCCACGGTGGCAACAACAGTTCTGAACCTAGCTTACAGTCCACGGTGGCAACAACAGTCCTGAACCTAGCTTACAGTCCACAGTCCTGAACCATGGTGGCAGCAACAGTTCTGAACCTAGCTTAGAGTCCATGGTGGCAGCAACAGTTGAACTGAACCTAGCTTACAGTCCATGGTGCTCAACAGTCCTGAACCTATCTTACAGTCCATGGTGGCAGCAACAGTCCTGAACCTAGCTTACAGTCCATGGTGGCAGCAACAGTCCTGAACCTAGCTTAGAGTCCATGGTGAGTCCATGGTGGCAGCAACAGTTCTGAACCTAGCTTAGAGTCCATGGTGGCAGCAACAGTCCTGAACCTAGCTTACAGTCCATGGTGGCAGCAACAGTCCTGAACCTGAACCTGAACCTAGCTTAGTCCATGGTGGCAGCAGCAGCAACAGTTCTGAACCTCCAGCTGAACCTAGAGTCCATGGTGGCAGCAACAGTCCTCTGAACCTAGCTTAGAGTCCATGGTCCATGGTGGCAGCAACAGTTCTGAACCTAGCTTAGAGTCCATGGTGGCAGCAACAGTTCTGAACCTAGCTTAGAGTCCATGGTGAAACAGTCCTGAAACTAGCTTAGCAGTCCTGAACCTAGGTCCATGGTGGCAGCAACAGTCCTCTGAACCTAGCTTAGAGTCCATGGTGGCAGCAACAGTTCTGAACCTAGCTTAGAGTCCATGGTGGCAGCAACAGTCCTGAACCTAGCTTAGAGTCCATAGAGTCCTGAACCTATCTTAGAGTCCATGGTGGCAGCAACAGTCCTGAACCTAGCTTACAGTCCATGGTGGCAGCAACAGTTCTGAACCTAGCTTAGAGTCCATGGTGGCAGCAACAGTTCTGAACCTAGCTTAGTCCATGGTGGCAGTCAACAAAGTCCATGTCCTGAACCTAGCTTAGAGTCCATGGTGGCAGCACCTAGCTTACAGTCCTGAACCTATCTTACAGTCCATGGTGGCAGCAACAGTTCTGAACTAGCTTACAGTCCATGGTGGCAGCAACAGTCAACCTAGCTGAAAATAAGTCCATGGTGGCAGCAACAGTTCTGAACCTAGCTTAGAGTCCATGGTGGCAGCAACAAACCTAGGTAAAAAACCTATCTTACAGTCCATGGTTCCTTAACAGTCCATGCTGAACCTAGCTTATGCAGTCCATGGTGGCAGCAACAGTCCTGAACCTAAATTACAGTCCACCCTAGTCATCTTCCACACACACACACACACACAGTCCTGAACCTTAGCACACACAACACAGTCCATGGTGGCAGCAACAGTCCTGAAACACACAGTCACACACACACACACACACACACACACACACACACACACACAACACACCACACACAGTTCTGAACCTAGCTACAGTCCAGTGCCATTTGAGTTTAGTTATCCATGGTGGCAAAAGGAACCTAGTCAGTCCACGGTGGCAGCAACAGTTCTGAGCAGACCATTAATTGGAAACTGCAGTCATTCACCATTCAGGACACTGTGCTTAGAGTCCATGGTGGCAGTGTATTCACAGCAACAAACCTCCCCATGGTAGGGGTGTCAGTCCTGAACTAGTCCATTGTTCTTACAGTCCATAGGTCCTCTGACTGTCGTCCACTCATGTTTCCAGGACACACTTCAGTCCACGAAATTATTTCCTGAACCTATCTTACACAGGTGGCAGCAACAGTCCTCTGAACCTAGCCATTTTCCCAAGAGTAAAAAGTCTGAACCTGAAATGGTGGCAAAATAATTATCCATGTTAACTTAATGTTTTTTTACACATCAGACACACACACACAGTCCAACAATCAGATCAGGTGGCAGCAACAGTTCTGAAAATAAACAATAGCCAGAAAAACACCCAGCAACATCGTCATAATAGATCCTCCTACTAATATCCTTACTCACTAATATGGTTATCAGTAAGCTAATCTTACAGGGTGGCAGCATCTTTAAAATGTTAACTTTCAGGTGAATAGGCTAGTTTTTCAGTCCTGAACCTATCTTACAGTCCATGGTGGCAGCAACAGTCCTCTGAACCTAGCTAATCCATGGTGGCTAACCTAGCTTAGTCCATGGTGACAAACAGTGAACCTATGCAATCCTGAACCTAGCTTAGCCATGGTGGCACAACAGTCCTGAACCTCGTTCTGTTACCGCTTACAGTGTAGGTCCTGAACCTAGACTTTACGGTTGTCCATGGTGGCAGCAACAGTCCTGAAACACTCCAACCTAGCTTTACAGTCCATGCTCCTGAACCTAGCTTACAGTCTCCCTTGCTTCTTGACTGACTTCCTGCAACAAGTCCCACTTTCCACGGTAGGCAACAGTCATTGAAAATAAGAATTTGTTCCCGTCCAGGTAATCTTCACAGTCCATGAAACAGTCCTGAACATTTCCAACCTCAACAACAGTTCTGAACCTCTTCAGTCCACGGTGGCAGCAACAGTTCTGAACCTAGCTTACAGTCCACGTCATGTCCTGAACCTATCTTACAGTCCACGTTCACTGAACCTAGCTTACAGTCCATGGTGGCAACAAACGTTTCCACGGTGGCAACAACAGTTCTGAACCTAGCTTACAGTCCACGGTGGCAAGGACGATAACCTAACAGTCCAACAACAGTCCTGAACCTAGCTTACAGTTTTTCTGAACCTAGCTTAAGTCCAATGACTGTCCACGAACATCCTGAAGTCACAGGAACCTAACAGTCCATGGTGGCAGCAACAGTCCTCTGGCCAATAGAGAGTCCATGGAGTCCTGAGCTTATCCACAGCAACAGTTCTGAACCTAGCTTAGAGTCCATGGTGGCAGCAACAGTTCTGAACCTAGCTTACAGTCCAAACAACAGTCCTGAAACTAGGTCCTGAACCTATCTTACAGTCGTCAGCAAACCTCTGAACCTGGTCCATGGTGGCAGCAACAGTTCTGAACTCAGCTTAGAGTCCATGGTGGCAGCAACAGTCCTGAACCTAGCTTAGAGTCCATGGTAAACAGTGAACCTTAGCTGAGTCCATGGTGGCAAACAACCTAGCTTATACCATTTAAATAGGGGGAACCTAGCTTACAAATCCTCTGAACCTAGCTTAGAGTCCATGGTTTGTGAATCCATGGTGGCAGCAACAGTTTGTTTAAATTATGTAGTCCATGGTGGCAGCAACAGTCCTGAACCTAGCTTAGAGTCCATGGTGGCAGCAACAGTTCTGAACCTTATCCTGAACCTTTTAATATTCATGTTCAGTCCATGTCCTGAACCTAGCTTACAGTTTATATCCATGGTTCCTATCATTTCAACCTAAAAAGTCCATGGTGGCAGCAACAGTAACCTAGCTTTCCATGGTGTGAACCTGTTGATCCATGGTGGCAGCAACAGTTGAACCCAGCTTACAGTCCATGAAGTCCTCCTAGAAGTTTAAACCTAGCTTACAGTCCATGGTGGCAGGTTGGAGTCATTAAAACTCATTTTTCAACCACTCCACAGATTTCTTGTTAAACTATAGTTTTGGCAAGTCAGTTAGAACATCTAGCTTTTTGGAACTTGCTTAGGTCCATGGTGGCAGCAACAGTTCTGAACCTAAGTCATTTTTCCAACAATTGCTTACAGACAGATTATTTCACTTATAATTCACTATATCCACAATTCCAGTCCTGAACCTAGGGACTCAGAGCAACACTGAACCTTTAGAGTCCATGGTGGCATACACCTAGTTAGACCATGTGCAGCACACACACAACCTATTTGGCAGAAAAGTTCTGAACCTACTTACAGTCCACGATCGTGGCAAACCAAAATTCCAGAAAATGATGTCTTGGCTTTTTTCCATGAAGGCTTCTGATAGGCTGGCAATCAGTTCTGAACCTAGCTTAGAGTCATAACAGTCCTGAACCAGCCTTGAGTCATGGTTGCAACAGTCAGGTGGTGTCACAACAGTTCTGTGGATGGGAAGCGACGATAAAAGCAACAACAAAAAATTTCAATGCCTACCTTCAAACTCTTACAGTCAGCTGGCAGAAGAGCCAAACCTAGCTCAGTTGCTGGCAGCAAACAGTTCAGACCATCAGCAACAGTTCTGTAAAATAAAAACCTATTAATCAGCCAAGACATTAGAAAAAACATTATAGACCTCCAGCACAGTCTGGTTCATCCTGAACCTGGGAACAATTTCCAAATCCCTGGCTTTGAAGGAACCTAACACCTAGCTTAGAGTCCATGGTGGCATCTGCTTACAAACAGTCCTTCCTTGCTTGACATCATGGTAAAAGTCCTGGAAATTAGAGTCAGCAAGACATTATAGCAACAGTTGTCCAGTCCATTGGGCAACAATTTGGAACCAAATCCACGTGAGAACTCGCTGAAAACGGTGGCAGCAAGTAACCTATTGTCCTGAATGAACGTCCATGGTGGCAGAAAAGTGCAAATCAATCCCAGAACAGCAGCAAGGACCTTGTGAAGATGCTGGCAGCAACAGGTGCAAAATTATCTATCTCCACAGTAAAAATGAGTCCTATGGTGGCAGCAACATATCCTGAACGTAGCTTACAGCAAGGAAGAAGCCACTGGTCCAAAAACCGCCATGAAAAGCCAGGAACCTCGTTTGCAACTGCACATGGGGACAAAGATCCTGAACCTACTTTTGAGATATGTCCTCTGATGAAACAAAAATAACTGTTTGAAACATAATGACCATCTTTACAGTTTGGAGGATAAAGGGGGAGGCTTGCAAGCTGAAGAACAGTCCATGTCACAACCTAGTGAAGCACAGGGTGGCAGCATCATGTTGTGGAGGTGCAGCAACAGTCCTGAACCTAGCTGTCCACGGGGGGACTGCTTACAGTCCATGTTGGCACTTTCCAAAACCTAGCTAGTCCATGGTGGCATCATGAGGGGGAGTTCTGAACCTTAGTTTACAACGGTGGCAGCAACAGTAACCTGTCCTGAACCTATATTGGCAAGTTCAACATCTCAAGACATCAGTCAGAAGTTAAAGCTTACAGTCCACGGTGGTCACAAATGGATCTTCCAAATGGACAATGACCCCAAGAATACTTCCAAAGTTGTGGCAAATGGCTTAAGGACAACAAACCTCAAGGTATTGAACCTAGAGTCCACGGCAACAACAGTCCTGACAACAGTCCCTGACAACAGTCCTCAATAGCCTCCATAGAAAAGTTGTGGTGCAGAACTGAAAGCGTGGCAGCAACAGTTCTTGAACCTGAGCATGGTGGCAGCAACAGAGGCCTACAAACCTGAAACTAGCTCAGTCCTGAACCTATCCAGCTCTGAACCTCTTAGTCCATGGTGGCAGCAACAGTTCTGAATGGGCCAAAACAGTTCTGAACCTAGCAACTTATTGTGGTAAGCTTGTGGAATGCTACTTAGAGTCCATGGTGGCAAACGTTTGACCCAAGTTAAACAATTTAACAGCAATGCCATGGTGGCAGCAACAAATAGCTTAATTGAGCGTACCTAGCTTAGAATGGTGGCAGCAACAGTTCTGAACCTAGCTCACAGTCCTGACACACTTGGCAGCAATGTGCTTACAGTCCATGAAAGAAAAAAACCTATCTGAAATAAATAATTCTGAACTCTACTATTATTCTGACATTTCACATTCTTAAAATAAAGTGTCCATGTGATCCTAACTTACCTAAAATAGGGGGTGGCAAACAGTTTTTACTGGTGGCAGGATAGCCTAAGAGCGTGTCAGGAATTGAGTGAAAACTGAGTTTAAATTGTATTTGGCTAAGGTGTTATGCATGGTGGCAAACTTCCGAACCTGACTGTATACTGTTCTGATCTCAAGCAACAACAGTTCGAACCTAGCTTACAGTCCACGGTTAACATCACCTAGCTTACAGTCCACGGTTAGTGAGCTGAGTGGCATAGAGAATGAGGTGGTGTTAGAGCACTGAATGATCACAGAGAGATAATGAGGTCCATGGGCAGCAACAGTGAACCTTAGAACACTGAGTGATCACAGAGAGAGAATGAGGTGGTGTAAGAACACTGAATGATCACAGAGAGAGAATGAGGTGGTGTTACAGAACACTGAGTGATCACAGAGAGAGAACCTAGCTGAGGTGGTGTTAGAACACCAGTTCTGAATGATCACAGAGAGAGAATGAGGTGGTGTTAGAACACTCCTGAGTGATCACAGAGATAGAATGAGGTGGTGTTAGAACACTGAATGATCACAGTCCATCAGCAACAGAGCTCAGAATGAGGTGGTGTAAGAACACTGAATGAACCTCACAGAGAGAGAATGAGCAACAGTGGTGTTAGAACACTGAGTGATCACAGAGAGAGAATGAGGTGGTGTAAGAACACTGAATGATCACAGAGAGAATGAGGTGGTGTTAGAGCGTTGGAACACTGAGTGATCAAAGTACAGAGAACAAGAGAATGAGGTGGGTGTAAGAACACTGAATGATCACAGAGAGAGAATGAGGTGGTGTTAGAACACTGAGTGATCACAGAGAGAGAATGAGGTGGTGTAAGAACACTGTCGAGTGAGCCAGAGCTAATTATGTTACTTAATGTTTTTTTTGAATGATCAATCAGAGAGCGGAAAATAAACAATAGGAAAACACCCACGATAATTATAGGATCATCACCATCTTTAAAATAACTTTTTAGGCTATCAAATCAAAGTTTATTGGTCATGTACACATATTTGCAGATGTTATCGTAAGGAAAGCCTACATTTCCATCAACTGACTCTTCGCCTAGCGAAATGCTTGTGTTTCTCTAGCTCCAACAGTGCAGTAACACCAAATCCAAAGCAATACAGACACAGTCCATTTAAAGTAAAAAATAAAGAAATATCTGAATGAGCAATGAAGTCGAAGTCCGGTTGGAATATATATAGCTATCTATCTAATATATACATATATAAACTCAGCAAAAAAGGACTAAACATTCTGATGTCTCACTGTCAATTGACTGCGCAGGTTTATTTTCAGCAAAACTCAGTGCTTGCTTGAACATGGTAAAATAAAAATTAATCAGTTAAAAAACATTATTTCTGTAGGGAACATAAATCCCTGAAGGTAACACGTCAACAACTGAGACATAACGTACTGAACAAGTTCCCAGAACAGACAAAGGACCTTGTGAAGATGCTAAAACAGAAAATTATCTATCTCCACAGGAATATCAACATATCCTGGAAACGTGTCCCTGGTCCAAAACAAAAGCCAGGACTACGGTTTGCAACTGCACATGGGGACAAAATCAAAAGTAAAACAAAAATAACTGTTTGGCCATAATGACCACGTTATGTTTGGAGGATAAAGGGGGAGGCTTGCTGAAGGGTGAAGCACAGGGGTGGCAGCAGTTGTGGAGGTGCTTTGCTGCAGGGGGGACTGGTGCACTTTCCAAAATAGATATCATGAGGGGAGGGCAATTATGTGGATATATTGAAGCAACATCTCAAGACTCCAGAAGTTAAAGCTTGGTCACAAATGGATCTGCACCAAGAATACTTCCAAAGTTGTGGCAAAATGGCTTAAGGACAACAAAGTCAAGGTATTGGAGTGGCCATCACAAAGCCCTGCTGAAAAGTGAGAACTGAAAAAGCGTGTGAGCAAGGAGGCCTACAAACCTGACATTACACCAGCTCTGTCAGGAGGAATGGGCCACACCCAACTTATTGCAAGCTTGTGGAATGCTACCCGGTTTGACAAGTTAAACAATTTAACAGCAATGCTACCAAATACTAATTGAGCGTGGACACACTTGGGAATGGAGGAAAGAAAAAAAAATCTGAAATAAATTATTCCTACTATTATTCTGACATTTCACTAGCCCTCTGAATCCAACAGTTTAAAATGTCCCCGAGACGTGTAGATCTCAAGCCTGGGGAGTGAGTATAGAGAATGATAGAGCACTGAATGATCACAGAGAGATAATGAGGTGGTGTTAGAACACTGAGTGATCACAGAGAGAGAATGAGGTGGTGTAAGAACACTGAATCCATGGCACTGAACACTGACACCGAATTCACAGAGAGAATGAGGTGGTGTTAGAACACTGGAGTGATCACAGAGATAGAATGAGGTGGTGTTAGAACACTGAATGATCCGGAAGAATGAGGTGGTGTAAGAACACTGAATGATCACTAGTGATCATGAGCAGAATGATGGTTGGTGGATCACAGAGAGAGAATGAGGTGGTCACTGAATGATCACAGAGAGAGAATGAGGTGGTGTTAGAACACTGGTGATCACAGAGAGAGAATGAGGTGGTGTAAGAACACTGAGTGAGCCAGAGCTAGGAATGATCACAGAGAGCGGTACTAGGCTAATTATAGGATCATCACCAATAATTTTTATCAAATCAAAGTTTATTGGTCATGTAGCAGATGTTATCGTAAGGTGCAGCGAAATGCTTGTGTTTCTAGCTCCAACAGTGCAGTGCAATACAGCGTCCATAAAGTGGAATGAGCAATGTGAGAATATATATAGCTATCTATTCACTTATATACATATATAAACTCAGCAAAAAAAGGTACATTCTTCACTGTCAACTGCGTTTATTTTCAGCAAACTTTGTAGGAACATAAGATCCAGACAAAACTGAACAAGTTCCACAGACATGTGACTCCAACAAAGGGGGGGTCAAACTCCAGTCAGTATCTCCACCAGCAGTCTCCTCTGACTGCACAGATTTGAGTGCTGTGAGATGTTACCCCACTCATCCACCAAGGCACCTGCATGTTCCCGGACATTTCTGAATGGCCCTAGCCCTAGCCCTCTGATCCAACAGGTCCCAGACGTTTTGATATTTTGGTCCATGGCTGAACACTGACATAAATCGCGCATAGGTGCAGTTAGAGGGTCATAAGATGAGCCTAATGAACTTATCCTGGGATTGAGATCTGCAGCAGAGGTAACTGATTCTGAACAGGTCTGTTACTTGGACTCTTCCTGTGGTGCAGTTAACTCTAATGAACTTATCCTGCATGAATTTCCTGAGCCAGTTTCATCATAGCGCTTGATGGTTTTTACGACTCCACTTGATAGAAACTTTCAACATTATTGAACATTTTCCCGCATTGACTGACCTTCACGCCTTATGGTAATTTATTTTTATTTTTATTTGACCTTTGTTTAACCAGTCAAGTCAGTTGAGAACAAATTCTTATTTTCAATGACGGCCTAGGAACAGTGGGTTAACTGCCTGTTCAGGGGCAGAACGACAGATTTGTACCTTGTCAGCTCGGGTTTGAACTTGAAACCTTCCGTTGCTAGTCCAATGATGGACTGTCGTTTCTCTTGATATTTGAGCTTTTCTTGCCATAACATTGACTTGGTATTTACCAACAGGGCTATCTTCTGTACACCACCTACTACCTTGTCACAACATAACTGATTGGCTCAAACGCAGTAAGAAGTTAAGAAATTCAACAAATTAACAAGGCACACCTATGAATTAAAATGCATTCCAGATGAGACTACCATGAAGCTGGTTGAGAGAATGTCAAGAGTGTGCAAAGCTTTTTTTTAAAGGTCACTCCATGAATCCATGTGCTATTTCATAGTTTTGATGTCTTCATTATTCTACAACGTAGAAAACAGTAAAAAAAAATATTTAAAAAATCCTTGAATGAGTAGGTGTGTCCAAACTTTTGTCTGGTATATATACACACAGTGCCTTGCAAAAGTATTCATCCCCCTTGGCATTTTTTCCTATTTTGTTGCATTACATTTACATTTACATTTAAGTCATTTAGCAGACGCTCTTATCCAGAGCGACTTACAAATTACAACCTGTGATATAAATTTGTTTTTATTTAAATATCATGTTATGGACATAAACAAAATAGCCCAAATTGGTGAAGAAATGAAAATATTATATTGTTTCAAAAATATAAAAATGTAAAAAGTGTTGCGTGCACCACAACAAGAGAGGGCCACCACCAAAAATAATGGAACAGGCAAGGAAGGCATTAACCAGAGAGGCAACAAAGATGAAGGAGCTGCAAAACTTCACAGCGGAGATTGGAGTATCTGTCCATAGGACCACTTTAAGCCGTATACCCACAGAGCTGGACTTTACAGAAGAGTGGCCAGAAAAAAACCCATTGCTTAAAGAAAAAAATAAGCGACCAATCAAATCAAATCAAATCAAATTTATTTATATAGCCCTTCGTACATCAGCTGATATCTCAAAATGCTGTACAGAAACCCAGCCTAAAAACCCCAAACAGCAAGCAATGCAGGTGTAGAAGCACGGTGGCTAGGAAAAACTCCCCTAGAAAGGCCAAACCTAGGAAGAAACCTAGAGAGGAACCAGGCTATGTGGGGTGGCCAGTCCTCTTCTGGCTGTGCCGGGTGGAGATTATAACAGAACATGGTTAATATGTTCAAATGTTCATAAATGACCAGCATGGTCGAATAATAACAAGGCAGAACATTTGAAACTGGAGCAGCAGCACAGTCAGTGGAACTATGTTTGGTGTTCGCCAAAAGGCATGTGGGAGACTCCCAAACATATGGAAGAAGGTAGTCTGGTCAGATGAGACTAAAATTTAGCTTTTGGCCATCAAGGAAAACGCTATGTCTGGCGCAAAACCCAACACCTGTCATCACCCCAAGAACACCATGTTTTTCATCGGGGACTGGGAAACTGGTCAGAATTGAAGTAATGATGGGCGCGCTAAATACAAGGATATTCTTGATGGAAACCTGTTTCAGTCTTCCAGAGATTTAGGATTTCACTTTGAGGTTCCCTTCCAGCAGGACAATGACCCTAAGCTTACTGCTAAAGCAACACTCGAGTGGTTTAAGGGGAAACATTTAAATGTCCTGGAATGGCCTAGTCAAAGCCCAGACCTCAATCCAATTGAGAATCTGTGGTATGACTTAAAGATCGCGTACACCAGTGGAACCCATTCCACTTGAAGGAGCCAGAGCAGTTTTGCCTTGAAGAACGGGCAAATATCCCAGTGGGTTGCGCCTGGTTTCTTGTTGGTTTCACAATTAAAATATTTTGCATCTTCTGTTATGCTGGTGAATGAGGACCCAAAAGCAACTTAACGGAAACAGAG
>NW_025748066.1:37500-41173 GCF_021184085.1 Oncorhynchus gorbuscha | reverse complement strand
TGTGTGTGTGTGCGAATTACAGTGTGTGTGTGTGTGTGTGTGTGTGCGAATTACAGTGTGTGTGTGTGTGTGTGTGCGAATTACAGTGTGTGTGTGTGTGTGTGTGCGAATTACAGTGTGTGTGTGTGTGTGTGTGTGTGCGAATTACAGTGTGTGTGTGTGTGTGTGTGTGCGAATTACAGTGTGTGTGTGTGTGTGTGTGTCGAATTACAGTGTGTGTGTGTGTGTGTGCGAATTACAGTGTGTGTGTGTGTGTGTGTGTGCGAATTACAGTGTGTGTGTGTGTGTGTGTGCGAATTACAGTGTGTGTGTGTGTGTGTGCGAATTACATGTGTGTGTGTGTGTGCGAATTACAGTGTGTGTGTGTGTGTGTGCGAATTACAGTGTGTGTGTGTGTGTGTGCGAATTACAGTGTGTGTGTGTGTGTGTGTGCGAATTACAGTGTGTGTGTGTGTGTGTGTGTGTGTGTGCGAATTACAGTGTGTGTGTGTGTGTGTGTGTGTGCGAATTACAGTGTGTGTGTGTGTGTGTGTGTGCGAATTACAGTGTGTGTGTGTGTGTGTGTGTGCGAATTACAGTGTGTGTGTGTGTGTGTGTGTGCGAATTACAGTGTGTGTGTGTGTGTGTGTGCGAATTACAGTGTGTGTGTGTGTGTGTGCGAATTACAGTGTGTGTGTGTGTGTGTGTGCGAATTACAGTGTGTGTGTGTGTGTGTGTGCGAATTACAGTGTGTGTGTGTGTGTGTGCGAATTACAGTGTGTGTGTGTGTGTGTGTGTGTGTGTGTGCGAATTACAGTGTGTGTGTGTGTGTGTGCGAATTACAGTGTGTGTGTGTGTGTGTGCGAATTACAGTGTGTGTGTGTGTGTGTGCGAATTACAGTGTGTGTGTGTGTGTGTGTGCGAATTACAGTGTGTGTGTGTGTGTGCGAATTACAGTGTGTGTGTGTGTGTGCGAATTACAGTGTGTGTGTGTGTGTGTGCAAATTACGGTGTGTGTGTACCAGTGTGTGCGAATTACAGTGTGTGTGTGTGAGGGAGAAACTTGTTCCAAAATTGAACTATACAACAACAAAAAATCTCTTCTCCAGGTGTCAGTAGACATGAGGCACATCAGTGGTGTTTAGCACACGCCTTTGAGTTGGTGGAACTCAGCCCTGAAGACCTGCCAGATGAGGAAGGTAAGAGGTTTTGTGTGCTGTTTTTCAAGTAGCAGCAACATTCTGAATTGTGAGACCACGTTTGAATTAAGAGGCTGACCTGCCCATGATACTGCCTCCCGAGTGGTGCAGTGGTCTAAGGCACTGCATCGCAGTGCTAGCTGTGTCGCTACAGATCCTGGTTCGAATCCAGGCTGTGTCGCTGACTGCCGTGACCAGGAGTCCAATGAGGTGGCGCCACAATTGGCCCAGCGTCGTCCGGGTTAGGGGAGGGTTTGGCCCGGCAGGGATGTCGTTGTCCCATCGTGCTCTAGCGACTTCTGTGGCGGGCCGGGCGCAGTTCACGCTGACACGGTCGCCAGGTGTACGGTGTGGCTTTCGGGTTGAGTTGTGTCAAGAAGCAGTGGGACGACCCTCGACCTTCGTCTCTCCCGAGTCCGTTCGGGAGTCTCCCAGTCCCTGCCGCAGAAAAACATCTACACAGCATGATGCTGCCACCATCATGCTTCACTGTTGGGATGGTGCCAGGTTTCCTCCAGACGTGACGCTTGTTTCTGATGATCTGAGAGTCTTTAGGGTCACCTCCCTGACCAAGGCCCTTCTCCCCTCCCCGATTGCTCAGTTTGGCCAGACGCCCAGCTCTAGGAAGAGTCTTGGTGGTTCCAAACGTCTTCCATTTAAGAGCGATGGTACTGTGTTCTTGGGAACCTTCAATGCTGCAAAATGTTTTGTTACCCTTCCCCAGATCTGTGCCTCGACACAATCCCGTCTCAGAGCTCTACGGACAATTCCTTCGACCTCGTGGCTTGGTTTTTGCTCTGACATGCACTGTCACCTTATATAGACAGGTGTGTGTCTTTCCAAATCATGTCCAATCAATTGAATTTACCACAGGTGGACTCTAATCAGGTTGTAGAAATATCTCAAGGATGATCAATGGAAACAGGATGCACCTGAGCTCAATTTCAAGTCTCATAGCAAAGGGTCTGAATACTTATGTAAATAAGATTTTTCTGTTTTTTATTTGTTAATAAATGTGCAACAATTCTAAAAACCTGTTTTCCCTTTGTCATTATGGGGTATTGTGAGGTCATTATGGGGTATTGTGAGGTCATTATGGGGTATTGTGAGGTCATTATGGGGTATTGTGAGGTCATTATGGGGTATTGTGAGGTCATTATGGGGTATTGTGAGGTCATTATGGGGTATTGTGAGGTCATTATGGGGTATTGTGAGATCATTAGGGGATATTGCGAGGTCATTAGGGGATATTGCGAGGTCATTATGGGATATTGCGAGGTCATTATGGGATATTGCGAGGTCATTATGGGATATTGCGAGGTCATTATGGGTGTTGCGAGGTCATTATGGGTGTTGCGAGGTCATATGGGTGTTGCGAGGTCATTATGGGTGTTTGCGAGGTCATTATGGGTGTTGCGAGGTCATTATGGGTGTTGCGAGGTCATTATGGGTGTTGCGAGGTCATTATGGGTGTTGCGAGGTCATTATGGGTGTTGCGAGGTCATTATGGGTGTTGCGAGTCATTATGGGTATTGCAGGGTCATTATGGGTGTTGCGAGGTCATTATGGGTATTGCGAGGTCATATGGGTGTTGCGAGGTCATTATGGGTGTTGCGAGGTCATTATGGGTGTTGCGAGGTCATTATGGGTGTTGCGAAAGTCATTATGGGTATTGCGAGGTCATTATAGGTGTTGCGAGGTCATTATGGGTGTTGCGAAGGTCATTATGGGTATTTGCGAGTCATTATGGGTGTTGAGTCATTATGGGTGTTGCGGGGTCATTATGGGTGTTGCGGTCATTATGAGGTCATTATGGGTGTTACGGAGTCATTATAGATTGTTGCGAGGTCATTATGGGTGTTGCGAGGTCATTATGGGTGTTTGCGAGGTCATTATGGGTGTTGAGAAGGTCATTATAGGTGTTGCGAGTCATTATGGGTGTTGCGAGGTCATTATGGGTGTTGCGAGGTCATTATGGGTGTTGCGAGGTCATTATAGGTGTTGCGGGTCATTATGGGTATTGCGTGGTCATTATGGGTATTTGCGAGGTCATTATGGGTGTTTGCGAGGTCATTATGGGTGTTGCGAGTCATTATGGGTGTTGCGAGTCATTATAGGTGTTGCGAGGTCATTATGGGTGTTGCGAGGTCATTATGGGTGTTGCGAGGTCATTATGGGTATTGCGAGGTCATTATGGGTGTTGCGAGGTCATTATGGGTGTGTTCATTATGGGTTTACATTTTATATGAGGTCATTATGGGTGTTACGGTCATTATGGGTGTTCTTGAGGTCATTATGGGTGTTGCGTGGTCATTATGGGTGTTGCGTGTAGATTGAGGATTGTTTTTACATTTTATAATAAGTTTGTGGCAGTAACAAAACATGGAAAAGGCCTCAGCCTTTCATTACATGAGATCCAGTCGAGCCTCAGCCTTTCATTACATGAATCAGTCGAAGGCCTCAGCCTTTCATTACATGAATCAGTCGAAGGCCTC
>NW_025748066.1:10000-27500 GCF_021184085.1 Oncorhynchus gorbuscha | reverse complement strand
GGTGGTGGTGGTTAGTGGGACTGTCGGTGGTGGTGGTTAGTGGGACTGTCGGTGGTGGTGGTTAGTGGGACTGTCGGTGGTGGTGGTTAGTGGGACTGTCGGTGGTGGTGGTTAGTGGACTGTCGGTGGTGGTGGTTAGTGGGACTGTCGGTGGTGGTGGTTAGTGGGACTGTCGGTGGTGGTGGTTAGTGGGACTGTCGGTGGTGGTGGTTAGTGGGACTGTCGGTGGTGGTGGTTAGTGGGACTGTCGGTGGTTAGGTGGTTGGTGGTTAGTGGGACTGTCGGTGGTGGTGGTTAGTGGGACTGTCGGTGGTGGTGGTTAGTGGACTGACTGTCGGTGGTGGTGGTTAGTGGGACTGTCGGTGGTGGTGGTTAGTGGGACTGTCGGTGGTGGTGGTTAGTGGGACTGTCGGTGGTGGTGGTTAGTGGGACTGTCGGTGGTGGTGGTTAGTGGACTGTCGGTGGTGGTGGTTAGTGGGACTGTCGGTGGTGGTGGTTAGTGGGACTGTCGGTGGTGGTGGTTAGTGGGACTGTCGGTGGTGGTGGTTAGTGGGACTGTCGGTGGTGGTGGTTAGTGGGACTGTCGGTGGTGGTGGTTAGGACTGGGACTGTCGGTGGTGGTGGTTAGTGGGACTGTCGGTGGTGGTGGTTAGTGGACTGTCGGTGGTGGTGGTTAGTGGGACTGTCGGTGGTGCTGGTTAGTGGAACTGTCGGTGGTGGTGGTTAGTGGACTGTCGGTGGTGGTGGTTAGTGGGACTGTCGGTGGTGGTGGTTAGTGGACTGTCGGTGGTGGTGGTTACTGTCGGTGGTGGTGGTTAGTGGGACTGTCGGTGGTGGTGGTTAGTGGGACTGTCGGTGGTGGTTAGTGGGACTGTCGGTGGTGGTGGTTAGTGGGACTGTCGGTGGTGGTGGTTAGTGGGACTGTCGGTGGTGGTGGTTAGTGGACTGTCGGTGGTGGTGGTTAGTGGGACTGTCGGTGGTGGTGGTTAGGTGGGACTGTGGGTGGTGGTGGTTAGTGGGACTGTCGGTGGTGGTGGTTAGTGGACTGTCGGTGGTGGTGGTTAGTGGGACTGTCGGTGGTGGTTGTCGTGGACTGTCGGTGGTGGTGGTTAGTGGGACTGTCGGTGGTGGTGGTTAGTGGACTGTCGGTGGTGGTGGTTAGTGGGACTGTCGGTGGTGGTGGTTAGTGGGACTGTCGGTGGTGGTGGTTAGTGGGACTGTCGGTGGTGGTGGTTAGTGGGACTGTCGGTGGTGGTGGTTAGTGGGACTGTCGGTGGTGGTGGTTAGTGGGACTGTCGGTGGTGGTGGTTAGTGGGACTGTCGGTGGTGGTGGTTAGTGGACTGTCGGTGGTGGTGGTTAGTGGGACTGTCGGTGGTGGTTAGTGGACTGTCGGTGGTGGTGGTTAGTGGGACTGTCGGTGGTGGTGGTTAGTGGGACTGTCGGTGGTGGTGGTTAGTGGGACTGTCGGTGGTGGTGGTTAGTGGACTGTCGGTGGTGGTGGTTAGTGGATGATAGATTCTGAGTATAAAGACGAGTGGCCATTTTTAAACAATTAAATGTATGGAATCTGAAGCATATTTCTAAGGATAATTTGTCCCATTTTAGCTGATGTTTTATCCAAAGCGACTTACATAGTCATGCATACATTTCTCTTATGGGAAGGGCGCAGCGGGAATCGAACCCGAGCGCCAAGCTTTACCAGCTGTTCGCAGAGGGCCTTCAGTACGTGTTTTCTGTCTGTAGATCCGATGCTTGACTTGGACATCCAGGAGCTGGCTAACCTGACGGCTGGGGACGCGGACGTGGAGAACTTCGAACGCCTCTTCACCAAACTGAAGGAGATGAAAGGTATCTGGCTGGAGACGCAAGGCAGTGCACTACTGGCACCTAATCCCTACACAGTGCACTACTGGCACCCTAATCCCTACACAGTGCACTACTGGCACCCTATTCCCTACACAGTGCACTACTGGCACCCTATTCCCTACACAGTGCACTACTGGCACCTAATCCCTACACAGTGCCCTACTGGCACCTAATCCCTACACAGTGCACTACTGGCACCCTATTCCCTACACAGTGCACTACTGGCACCCTATTCCCTACACAGTGCACTACTGGCACCTAATCCCTACACAGTGCACTACTGGCACCCTAATCCCTACAGTGCACTACTGGCACCCTATTCCCTACACAGTGCACTACTGGCACCCTATTCCCTACACAGTGCACTACTGGCACCCTATTCCCTACACAGTGCACTACTGGCACCTAATCCCTACACAGTGCACTACTGGCACCCTAATCCCTACACAGTGCACTACTGGCACCCTATTCCTACACAGTGCACTACTGGCACCCTATTCCCTACACAGTGCACTACTGGCACCCTATTCCCTACACAGTGCACTACTGGCACCCTAATCCCTACACAGTGCACTACTGGCACCTAATCCCTACACAGTGCACTACTGGCACCCTATTCCCTACACAGTGCACTACTGGCACCCTATTCCCTACACAGTGCACTACTGGCACCTAATCCCTACACAGTGCACTACTGGCACCTAATCCCTACACAGTGCACTACTGGCACCCTAATCCCTACACAGTGCACTACTGGCACCCTAATCCCTACACAGTGCACTACTGGCACCTAATCCCTACACAGTGCACTACTGGCACCCTAATCCCTACACAGTGCACTACTGGCACCCTAATCCCTACACAGTGCACTACTGGCACCCTAATCCCTACACAGTGCACTACTGGCACCCTAATCCCTACACAGTGCACTACTGGCACCCTAATCCCTACACAGTGCACTACTGGCACCCTAATCCTACACAGTGCACTACTGGCACCTAATCCCTACACAGTGCACTACTGGCACCCTAATCCCTACACAGTGCACTACTGGCACCCTAATCCCTACACAGTGCACTACTGGCACCTAATCCCTACACAGTGCACTACTGGCACCCTAATCCCTACACAGTGCACTACTGGCACCTAATCCCTACACAGTGCACTACTGGTAGATGTTGGCTCAATTGTAAACCTTAAATGTACAGCGTGCTATAGAGGTTTCTGATTGGATCCAGCGTGCTGTAGAGGTTTCTGATTGGATCCAGCGTGCTGTAGAGGTTTCTGATTGGATCCAGCGTGCTGTAGAGAGACTCTGATTGGATCCAGCGTGCTGTAGAGAGGACTCTGATTGGATCCAGCGTGCTGTAGAGAGGACTCTGATTGGATCCAGCGTGCTGTAGAGAGGACTCTGATTGGATCCAGCGTGCTGTAGAGAGGACTCTGATTGGATCCAGCGTGCTGTAGAGGTTTCTGATTGGATCCAGCGTGCTGTAGAGAGACTCTGATTGGATCCAGCGTGCTGTAGAGAGGACTCTGATTGGATCCAGCGTGCTGTAGAGAGGACTCTGATTGGATCCAGCGTGCTGTAGAGAGGACTCTGATTGGATCCAGCGTGCTGTAGAGAGGACTCTGATTGGATCCAGCGTGCTGTAGAGAGGACTCTGATTGGATCCAGCGTGCTGTAGAGCGGTTTTTGATTGCATCCCGGCCTTGGTTGTCATTAACAACCTCTGTATATTACAGAACAATGTCATGCGATATTGCCGTTCTGTTTTTCTCTCTACAGATAAGGCTTCATGGCTACCTCCTGAACAGAGGAAACTCCATGCCGAGAAGGTAGCTTCACCCCTAAACACAACCATTTTAAAATGTTACACCCCCATTTTTTTTTTAAATCAAATTATATTCATACTTGGTTCTTCTGACTGTCGGTGTCAAACTGTAAATGTCCTCTTGTCATCTGTGTAGATTTTGTGTTTCTTCATCCTGTCCTGGCGGAGGACCAGGGCTAATAAACCCTGTAATGTCCTCTTGTAATCTGCATAATGTTGATTGCGGCCAAATGCCTGAAACCTGATTACTTGCTCTGCAGGTTGCCAAGGCGTTTTGGACGGCAATCGGAGGAGACCAGGATGAGATAGAAGGCCTGTCGTCAGGGGAGGAGAGTTAAGGGGAGACTGAGGAGTCACGCTCTTCCTTGCTGTCCCCAGTCCTGTCCCCAGTCCTCCCCTTGCTGTCCCCAGTCCTCCCCTTGCTGTCCCCAGTCCTCCCCTTGCTGTCCCCAGTCCTCCCCTTGCTGTCCCCAGTCCTCCCCTTGCTGTCCCCAGTCCTCCCCTTGCTGTCCCCAGTCCTCCCCTTGCTGTCCCCAGTCCTCCCCTTGCTGTCCCCAGTCCTCCCCTTGCTGTCCCCAGTCCTCCCCTTGCTGTCCCCAGTCCTCCCCTTGCTGTCCCCAGTCCTCCCCTTGCTGTCCCCAGTCCTCCCCTTGCTGTCCCCAGTCCTCCCCTTGCTGTCCCCAGTCCTCCCCTTGCTGTCCCCAGTCCTCCCCTTGCTGTCCCCAGTCCTCCCCTTGCTGTCCCCAGTCCTCCCCTTGCTGTCCCCAGTCCTCCCCTTGCTGTCCCCAGTCCTCTCCTTCCTGGGGCTCCTCCCCTTCCTGTCTCCAGTCCTCTCCTTCCTGGGGCTCCTCCCCTTCCTGTCTCCAGTCCTCCCCTTCCTGGGGCTCCTCCCCTTCCTGGGGCTCCTCCCCTTCCTGGGGCTCCTCCCCTTCCTGGGGCTCCTCCCCTTCCTGTCTCCAGTCCTCCCCTTCCTGTCTCCAGTCCTCCCCTTCCTGGGGCTCCTCCCCTTCCTGTCTCCAGTCCTCCCCTTCCTGGGGCTCCTCCCCTTCCTGGGGCTCCTCCCCATCCTGGGGTTTTATTCACTAGGAAGCAAACAGAACAATAGGAACTTTTTATTTTTGTTGCAAAACATTTCACGTTGTAAAATGTTTCTCTACGGTGTTAGACTAATGAATATACGCCTGGTCTGCTCCCAACTCAGGAACCGTGGACGATTGAGTAGAGACTGGGAGGGACTCTGGCCAGGTTGAAGAGAGGGGAGTGCTTATCGTCATATTATCAATTATTAGTTTGTCTCTTCCACATTTATTTATTTTGTGACACTATCGAAAAGCTAGCTTGGTTCCCAGATCTGTTTAGTGCCATCTTCCCAACCTAATGACCATACTGAAGGAGCTGGCAAGTCTGGACAAACATCTGGGACCAGGCTAGTAAGCTGTGGGGTGTCCAGTCTGCCCAGGTTCTGGAAGAGACTGAAAAGACTGGCTGTTCCATGGATGTTTAATTAGGATGTTTGGAGTTCATGTGTTTATCCCTGGTAAAAATACAAAAAACATTGAGACCTTGAGACCTAAGAGGAGGGGTGGGCCCCCGGGAGAGGTTTGGAACGGCTGAGGGGGGGGCCCCGGGGAGAGGTTTGGAACGGCTGAGGGGGGGTCCCACCTGGGGAGAGGTTTGGAACGGCTGAGGGGTGGGCCCCCGGGAGAGGTTTGGAACGGCTGAGGGGGGGTCCCACCTGGGGAGAGGTTTGGAACGGCTGAGGGGGTCCCACCTGGGGAGAGGTTTGGAACGGCTGAGGGGGTCCCACCTGGGGAGAGGTTTGGAACGGCTGAGGGGGGTCCCACCTGGGGAGAGGTTTGGAACGGCTGAGGGGGTCCCACCTGGGGAGAGGTTTGGAACGGCTTAGGGGTTTGGAATGGCTGAGGGAGGGGGCCCCGGGGAGAGGTTTGGAACGGCTGAGGGAGGGGGCCCGGGGAGAGGTTTGGAACGGCTGAGGGAGGGGGCCCGGGGAGAGGTTTGGAACGGCTGAGGGGGGCCCGGGAGAGGTTTGGAACGGCTGAGGAGGGGGCCCCGGGGAGAGGTTTTGGACACCACTGAGTGGGGGGGGGGGGCCCGGGGAGAGGTTTTGGACACCACTGAGTGGGGGGGGGGCCCGGGGAGAGGTTTGGACACCCCTGCTGTAGAATATGGATATATTGTGTTTTGTCCTTTTTGTTTGATCGTTGTTCTGGGTTCCACAGTCACCTTGTAGAAAAGTTACAAAAAATAAAGTGATGTGCCTTTTTAATGTAATCATTAGCAAGACATTACAATTACACTCTGTCTGATTAAAGACCTAAATAAATCAATCATTAACTGGTGTGCGTTTTGTATGATGTAACACAAGTGGCACCAAATCACTGATCAATTATTAGTTTGTCTCTTCCACATTTTTTATTTTTTATTTTGTGACACTATCAAAAAGCTAGCTTGGTTCCCAGATCCCCCAAGGAAGTGAAAATAAACTTTGGCATATTCTCCAACATCCAACATATTCTCCCCCCAGTCTAAGGGTCCATTCAATCTGCATTGTGGAAATATATGCTTTACAGTGTGATTGAAATTTAAAGGAAATGTTCTTCCTTTAGTGGAGATCCAATCTCTACAGCACGCTGGATCCAATCAGAAACCTCTCTACAGCACGCTGGATCCAATCAGAAACCTCTCTACAGCAGGCTGGATCCAATCAGAAATCTCTCTACAGCATGCTGGATCCAATCAGAAACCTCTCTACAGCACGCTGGATCCAATCAGAAACCTCTCTACAGCATGCTGGATCCAATCAGAAATCTCTCTACAGCATGCTGGATCCAATCAGAAACCTCTCTACAGCATGCTGGATCCAATCAGAAATCTCTACAGCATGCTGGATCCAATCAGAAACCTCTCTACAGCATGCTGGATCCAATCAGAAACCTCTACAGCACGCTGGATCCAATCAGAAACCTCTACAGCACGTTGGATCCAATCAGAAACCATAATGACACCCCTGTACTAGGAGAGAGGAGCCGGTAACCATAATGACACCCCTGTACTAGGAGAAGACCCAGTAACCATAACAACATCCCTGTACTAGAAGGAGTCAAAACCCAGTAACCATAATGACACCCCTGTACTAGGAGGAGAGAAGACCCAGTAACCATAATGACACCCCTGTACTAGGAGAGAGGAGCCGGTAACCATAATGACACCCCTGTACTAGAAGGAGAGAAGCCCAGTAACCATAATGACACCCCTGTACTAGGAGAGAGGAGCCGGTAACCATAATGACACCCCTGTACTAGAAGGAGAGAAGCCCAGTAACCATAATGACAACCCTGTACTAGGAGAGAGGAGCCGGTAACCATAATGACACCCCTGTACTAGAAGGAGAGAAGCCCAGTAACCATAATGACAACCCTGTACTAGGAGGAGAAGACCCAGTAACCATAACGACACCCCTGTACTAGGAGAGAAGCCCAGTAACCATAATGACACCCCTGTACTAGGAGGAGAGAAGACCCAGTAACCATAATGACACCCCTGTACTAGGAGGAGAAGACCCAGTAACCATAATGACACCCCTATACTGGGAGGGAGAAGACCCAGTAACCATAATGACACCCCTGTACTAGGAGGGAGAAGACCCAGTAACCATAACGACACCCCTATACTGTGAGGGAGAAGACCCAGTAACCATAATGACACCCCTGTACTAGGAGGGAGAAGACCCAGTAACCATAACGACACCCCTATACTGGGAGGGAGAAGACCCAGTAACCATAACGACACCCCTATACTGGGAGGGAGAAGACCCAGTAACCATAACGATACCCCTATACTGGGAGGGAGAAGACCCAGTAACCATAACGACACCCCTATACTGGGAGGGAGAAGACCCAGTAACCATAACGACACCCCTATACTGGTAGGGAGAAGACCCAGTAACCATAACGACACCTCTATACTGGGAGGAGAAGACCCAGTAACCATAACGACACCCCTATACTGGGAGGGAGAAGACCCAGTAACCATAACGACACCCCTATACTGGGAGGGAGAAGACCCAGTAACCATAACGACACCCCTATACTGGGAGGGAGAAGACCCAGTAACCATAACGACACCCCTATACTGGGAGGGAGAAGACCCAGTAACCATAACGACACCCCTATACTAGGAGGAGGGAGAAGACCCAGTAACCATAACGACACCCCTGTACTAGGAGGAGGGAGAAGACCCAGTAACCATAACGACACCCCTATACTGGGAGGGAGAAGACCCAGTAACCATAACGACACCCCTGCACTAGGAGGGGAGAAGACCCAGTAACCATAACGACACCCCCGCACTAGGAGGGGAGAAGACCCAGTAACCATAACGACACCCCTGCACTAGGAGGGGAGAAGACCCAGTAACCATAACGACACCCCTGCACTAGGAGGGGAGAAGACCCAGTAACCATAACGACACTCCTGCACTAGGAGGGGAGAAGACCCAGTAACCATAATCAAACCAATAACAATCTTTACAAAAACACACCTCTAGAGCTGCCAGCATTTATACCTACCTTTTGGATTAGAATAGATCATCTGTATTAAAATAGACCATTCTGTATTAAAATAGATCATAATCTGTATTAAAATAGATCTTAATCTGTATTAAAATAGATCTTAATCTGTATTAAAATAGATCATAATCTGTATTAAAATAGATTAAAATAGACCATTCTGTATTAAAATAGATCATAATCTGTATTAAAATAGATTAAAATAGATCTTAATCTGTATTAAAATAGATCTTAATCTGTATTAAAATAGATCATAATCTGTATTAAAATAGATCATAATCTGTATTAAAATAGACCATTCTGTATTAAAATAGATCATAATCTGTATTAAAATAGATTAAAATAGATCTTAATCTGTATTAAAATAGATCTTAATCTGTATTAAAATAGATCATAATCTGTATTAAAATAGACCATTCTGTATTAAAATAGATCATAATCTGTATTAAAATAGATCATAATCTGTATTAAAATAGACCATTCTGTATTAAAATAGATCATAATCTGTATTAAAATAGATTAAAATAGATCTTAATCTGTATTAAAATAGATCTTAATCTGTATTAAAATAGATCATAATCTGTATTAAAATAGACCATTCTGTATTAAAATAGATCATAATCTGCATTAAAATAGATTAAAATAGACCATTCTGTATTAAAATAGACCAATTATGAAAGCAGATGAAAATAGATTTTAAAAAACGATAAGATGATAATACATAAAAAAATATATTAAATATATAAGGTAATAGATATGATAATCGATTAGATGATAATAGATTAGATCAGTATACACCATTCTGTATACCTCTGGCCCTTCTTTAGACACTGTGTTATCTAACCTCTAGACAAGCTTCATTGCCATACAACTCTCCTTCCGTGGCCTCCAACTGCTCTTAAATACAAGTACAACTAAATGTATGCTCTTCAAACGTTCGCTGCCTGCACCTGCTCGCCCATCCAGCATCACTACTCTGGACGGTTCTGACTTAGAATGTGTGGACAAGTACAAATACCTAGGTGTCTGGTTAGACTGTAAACTCTCCTTCCAGACTCATATTAAGCATCTCCAATCCAAAGTTAAATCTAGAATCAGCTTCCTATTTCGCAACAAAGCATCCTTCACTCATGCTGCCAAACATACCCTTGTTAAACTGACCATCCTACCGATCCTTGACTTCGGTGATGTCATTTCCGGAATGGCCTCCAACACCCTACTCAGCAAATTGGATGTAGTCTATCACAGTACCATCTGTTTTGTCGCCAAAGCCCCATATACTACCCACCATTGTGACATGTACGCTCTCGTTGGCTGGCCCTCGCTTCATACTCGTCGCCAAACCCACTGGCTCCAGGTCATCTACAAGTCTCTGCTAGGTAAAGCCCCACCTTCTCTCAGCTCACTGGTCACCATAGCAGCACCCACTCGTAGCACGCGCTCCAGCAGGTATATCTCTCTGGTCACCCCCAAAGCCAATTCTTCCTTTGGCCGCCTCTCCATCCAGTTCTCTGCTGCCAATGACTGGAACAAACTGCAAAAATCACTGAAGCTGGAGACTCTTATCTCCCTCATTAATTTTAAGCACCAGCTGTCAGAGCAGCTCACAGATTACTGCACCTGTACATAGCCCACCTATAATTTAGCCCAAACAACTACCTCATCCCCATACTGTTATTTATTTATCTTGCTCCTTTGCACCCCAGTATCTCTACTTGCACATTCATCTTCTGCACATGAATCACTCCAGTGTTTAATTGGTATATTGTATTTACTTCTCCACCATGGCCTATTTATTGCCTTACCTCCCTTATCTCACCTCATTTGCTCACATCGTATATAGACTTGTTTATATACTATTATATACTATATATATTATTGACTGTATGTTTGTTTTACTCCATGTGTAACTCTGTGTTGTTGTATGTGTCAAACTGCTATGCTTTATCTTGGCCAGGTCGCAATTGTAAATGAGAACTTGTTCTCAACTAGACTACCTGGTTAAATAAGGGGAAATAAAAATAAAATAGATGATAGACGATAATAGATGATAATAGATTAGATGATAATAGATAACAGATAAATAGATTAGATGATAGATAATAATAGATTAGATAAATAGATTAGATGATAATAGATTAGATGATAATAGATTAGATGATAGATGATAATAGATTAGATAAATAGATTAGATGATAGATGATAATAGATTAGATGATAATAGATTAGATGATAGATAATAATAGATAAATAGATTAGATGATAGATAATAATAGATAAATAGATTAGATGAAAGATGATAATAGATTAGATGATAGATGATAATAGATTAGATGATATATAATAATATATAAATAGATTAGATGATAGATGATAATAGGTTAGATAATAGATAAATAGATTAGATGATAGATAATAATAGATAAATAGATTAGATGATAATAGATTAGATGATAGATAAATAAATTAGATGATAGATGATAATAGGTTAGATAATAGATAAATAGATTAGATGATAGATGATAATAGGTTAGATAATAGATAAATAGATTAGATGATAGATGATAATAGATTAGATAATAGATAAATAGATTAGATGATAGATAATAATAGATAAATAGATTAGATGATAATAGATTAGATGATAGATAAATAGATTAGATGATAGATGATAATAGGTTAGATAATATATAAATAGATTAGATGATAGATAATAATAGATAAATAGATTAGATGATATATGATTATTAATAGATGAATGTATTAAATAAATGATAGTAATAAATAGATAATACATCAGATGAAAATAGACAGATTAAAATGACTTTTTTCAAATATTGAATTGGATTTACAATTTACTTCCTGAGTTGGCTGACAGCAAATAGCATTGACCCAAGCCTGGAGGGAAAAGTGCTTCGTTGGTTCCTTGAAATAGACAGCAGGCGTATTATACACAGAGCATTGTGTCCGACAGCGATGAGCAGGACAACACGCTCCGTTGAAACTGATTCATTATTACATCTCTGAGTAAAACCAAATGCCTCTTGGTCCAGCACCGTCCTCCTCAGTCCAGCACCATCCTCCTCAGTCCAGCACCGTCCTCCAATGTCCATCACTGTCCTCCTCCATCCTGCACTGTCCTCCATTGTCCAGAACTGTCCTCCATTGTCCAAAACTGTCCTCTCCACTCAACCCTCTGAACAATGACTAGAATTCACCAAATAATGGACACACTAATGTAGAGGCATGATTATGAGTTCATAAATGAAAACACCAACATGCTATAGATGTTGAGCAAATACCACAAAGATGCCAAAGTACAGTTAAAAAACCACCATCAAATCAATATGATACACTAAATGCTACTGTTGAGAAGAACAGTTCAAAAAATAGAAATACAATTAAAAAGGTAAATAAACTACAAATCCCATCTGGCGCTGTGTCCTATATAGCTGCCCCTGCTCATTCCTGACTCATTTAGGATTTTTAGACAAATCTAACGGAGTAAACTAAATCTCCAGACACATATATTTTTTAAATCACAGATTTGAGAGAAATATTCATGTTCTTCATGAAATGTGATGATATTTTGGATGAAAAGTCACTGGTCCCCCCACCCCCCGTCAAACACTTGGATTCATTATTATTAAGGTGACGTCACCTTAACTCTCATTTTAATACACCAATGGTCACGTGATATTCTCGTAACTAATTTAAATAATAACGACATCGGATAAGATGTGTTTGCAGAGTGGTGTGGTTTATATAACTAGATAACTCTATCAATTTGACTGTAGGATGTCAGTAAATATAATACATTGTTTAACCTATTAATTTATGGCAAATATACTTATATATATATATACATTCCCCTTTCATCTGTGTCTGGTGTTAGCTAGTGACTGGCTAGCTAGGTCTTTATGTCTGGTGTTAGCTAGTGACTGGCTAGCTAGGTCTTTATGTCTGGTGTTAGCTAGTGACTGGCTAGCTAGGTCTTTATGTCTGGTGTTAGCTAGTGACTGGCTAGCTAGGTCTTTATGTCTGGTGTTAGCTAGTGACTGGCTAGCTAGGTCTTTATGTCTGGTGTTAGCTAGTGACTGGCTAGCTAGGTCTTTATGTCTGGTGTTAGCTAGTGACTGGCTAGCTAGGTCTTCAGCCAGCATGGAACAAAAGGAGGGTAAAACTCAGATGCAGTTGTCATGTCAACATGCCAAATGGTGGATGTATGAATTTTTGTTGTTGGACATAATTGATGCATTTTCAATGCTGTTTGAGTTGCTTTGTGTATCACCACATTAGCTTGAGATGATTTCACTCCCAACACTGCTCACTGCATCCAAGTTGCTAGTTAGCCATGAGAGAAAAGGTACTTTTCCAGAATGACTGTTCTGTCTGCGCACCTGTGTGTGTGTATTTAGGAGACACTAGAACAGTGGATGCTGGGGGAGCCCATCTGTGTCAGTACTTTATCCAGCCACTGGAGAGGGCCATTGAGGTGCAGCTCAATCCAACAAGGGGTGCTGGTTACGGTCTGTCGCCTGAGGGAGAGGGAGATTAATGAAAATGTGTTCATCTTTTGTATAAAACAACAGCACAGCAAACCTGCTTTATCACTCGCTAGTAAACATTACAGATAACAATTCAACAAACAACTTGTATCAATAGCATTTCATAAATCAAACCATTTTTTTTTAATCAAGAAAAAGTGGAATCTCATGTCTGTTTAACTGATGTTTAGCCTACATCTCAACTCTTAAGTTAAAGTGTTCTACCTACATCTTGTGTGGTTCTACGAAGTCTGTTTTGCTAGTTGTATGTTTGGAACATGACTCAGGGCAGTGAGGCCAGGGAGAGTCCAGTGGGAATCCCTTCCGTGTACTCTAGTCCGTCTGAACACGATCACCTCTGTCCCTCCCTCCCCCACGTCCTCTGCCTCCTACATTCCTCCCCCGTTTGTCAACTCTCTCTCTCTGCCGCCGTCTCACACCCTGTCTCACACCCTATCGCCCCCCATCCTCTCGCTCTCTCCATCCTCTCCAAGTCTGTCGCCGCCGCAGAGCGCACATGCAAAGTGACCACACACACACACACACACACTCTCTTTTCCTGTCTTTATCCTCCTTCCTCCTCGTGGTTTTGCACGAATCCAGGATTCTTGGAGTCGACTCAGACTCCTGCGGTTTGACTCGAAGGAGTCGACTCTTGCTCCCCAAAACAGGCTGAAATGGATGAGCACACACGTGCACACCAGTTCCTGATTGCAGAATCCTACGTTTGGCGTTCTAGATGACTGACCTGAACATGATGCTGTCCATCTGCTCTTCAACAGCCAATAAAAATGCCTGTTTCAATATAGGTGACTTGTAGGAAGTTGAATATTTCAGTGATATATCTGCTATGTGCATGAAGCCATGGGATGATGCAAAGCTCTACTCTGATGGTCCTTCTGTAGCTCAGTTGGTAGAGCATGGCGCTTGTAGCGCCAGGGTAGTGGGTTCGATTTCAGTGACCATCTGCTATGAATGCATGCACACATGACTGATGCTTTGGATAAAAGCGTCTGCTAAAATGGCATATATCAGAATATTATCATATATTCTGCACATCTATCGTTCCAGTGTTTAAATGCTATATTGTGATTATTTCGCCACCATGGCCTATTTATTTCCTTATCTTACCTCATTTACACTCACTGTATGTAGACTTTTTGTTTTCTTTTGTTTCTACTGTATTATTGACTGCATGTTTGTTTTACTCCATGTGTGACTCTGTGTTGTTGTTTGCGTCGAATTGCTTTGCTTTATTCTTGGCCAGGTCGCAGTTGTAAATGAGAACTTGTTCTCAACTGGCCTACCTGGTTAAATAAAGGTGTTCTCAACTGGCCTACCTGGTTAAATAAAGGTGTTCTCAACTGGCCTACCTGGTTAAATAAAGGTGTTCTCAACTGGCCTACCTGGTTAAATAAAGGTGTTCTCAACTGGCCTACCTGATTAAATAAAGGTGAAATAAATTTTTAAAAATCATAGTATTATCCATGTTATGGAGGAAACCTAAACATCTAGAGGACCCATCATCCTTCCACTCCCTCCTCTTCCTCTGGAGGACCCATCATCCTTCTACTCCCTCCTCTTCCTCTAGAGGACCCATCATCCTTCTACTCCCTCTTCCTCTAGAGGACCCATCATCCTTCTACTCCCTCCTCTCTACATTCTCTTCCTCTAGAGGACCCATCATCCTTCTACTCCCTCCTCTTCCTCTAGAGGACCCATCATCCTTCTACTCCCTCTTCCTCTAGAGGACCCATCATCCTTCCACTCCCTCCTCTTCCTCTGGAGGTCCCATCATCCTTCTACTCCCTCCTCTCTACATCCTCTTCCTCTAGAGGACCCATCATCCTTCTACTCCCTCCTCTTCCTATAGAGGACCCATCATCCTTCTGCTCCCTCCTCTCTACATTCTCTTCCTCTAGAGGACCCATCATCCTTCTGCTCCCTCCTCTACATTCTCTTCCTCTAGAGGACCCATCATCCTTCTGCTCCCTCCTCTCTACATTCTCTTCCTCTAGAGGACCCATCATCCTTCTGCTCCCTCCTCTCTACATTCTCTTCCTCTAGAGGACCCATCATTCTTCCACGCCATCCTCTCTACATTCTCTTCCTCTGGAGGACCCATCATCCTTCCTCCCTCCTCTTCCTCTAGAGGACCCATCATCCTTCTGCTCCCTCCTCTTCCTCTTCCTCTAGAGGACCCATCATTCTTCCATGCCATCCTCTCTACATTCTCTTCCTCTGGAGGACCCATCATCCTTCCACTCCCTCCTCTTCCTCTAGAGGACCCATCATCCTTCTTCTTCATCTAGAGGACCCATCATCCATCCACTCCTCCTCCTCATCCTCTTCCTCTAGAGGACCCATCATCCTTCCACTCCCTCCTCTTCCTCTAGAGGACTCATCATCCTTCCACTCCCTCTTCCTCTAGAGGACCCATCATCCTTCCACTCCCTCCTCTTCCTCTAGAGGACCCATCATCCTTCCACTCCCTCCTCTTCCTCTAGAGGACCCATCATCCTTCTACTCCCTCCTCTTTCTCTAGAGGACCCATCATCCTTCTACTCCCTCCTCTACCTCTAGAGGACCCATCATCCTTCCACTCCCTCCTCTTCCTCTGGAGGACCCATCATCCTTCTACTCCATCCTCTTCCTCTAGAGGACCCATCATCCTTCTGCTCCCTCCTCTTCCTCTAGAGGACCCATCATCCTTATACTCCCTCCTCTTCCTCTAGAGGACCCATCATCCGTCTACTCCCTCCTCTTCCTCTAGAGGACCCATCATCCTTCTACTCCCTCCTCTCTACATTCTCTTCCTCTGGAGGACCCATCATCCTTCTACTCCCTCCTCTTCATCTGGAGGACCCTTCATCCTTCCACTCCCTCCTCTTCCTCTGGAGGACCCATCATCCTTCTACTCCCTCCTCTTCCTCTAGAGGACCCATCATCCTTCTACTCCCTCCTCTCTACATCCTCTTCCTCTGGAGGACCCATCATCCTTCTACTCCCTCCTCTCTACATTCTCTTCCTCTAGAGGACCCATCATCCTTCTACTCCCTCCTCTCTACTTCCTCTGGAGGACCCATCATCCTTCTACTCCCTCCTCTCTACATTCTCTTCCTCTAGAGGACCCATCATCCTTCTACTCCCTCCTCTTCCTCTAGAGGACCCATCATCCTTCTACTCCCTCCTCTCTACATCCTCTTCCTCTGGAGGACCCATCATCCTTCTACTCCCTCCTCTCTACATTCTCTTCCTCTAGAGGACCCATCATCCTTCTACTCCCTCCTCTTCCTCTAGAGGACCCATCATCCTTCTACTCCCTCCTCTTCCTCTAGAGGACCCATCATCCTTCTACTCCTCCTCTAGAGGACCCATCACATTCTCTTCCTCTAGAGGACCCATCATCCTTCTGCCCATATTAACAACAAAAAATTAAGGCCATAACTGAACCAATTTCTGTAGGCTTGCGCTTCAGTTTCCCAGACTTCACAGCCTCCCCAGACTTCACAGCTTCCCCAGACTTCACCACTTCCCCATACTTCACAGCTTCCCCAGACTTCACCACTTCCCCAGACTTCACAGCTTCCCCAGACTTCACCACTTCCCCAGGCTTCACAGCTTCCCCAGACTTCACCGATTCCCCAGACTTCACCGATTCCCAGACTTCACAGCTTCCCAGACTTCACCGATTCCCCAGACTTCACCACTTCCCCAGACTTCACAGCTTCCCCAGACTTCACAGCTTCCCCAGACTTCACAGATTTCCCAGACTTCACAGCTTCCCCAGACTTCACAGCTTCCCCAGACTTCACCGATTCCCCAGACTTCACAGCTTCCACAGACTTCACAGCTTCCCCAGACTTCACAGCTTCCCTAGGAAACTCAACGTATTGTAGCATCACGTGGACAAAATAATAACGGAGTTCGCTTCTGCTGCATTAGTTCACGGTAAATAAAACAGAAAAGAAAATGACCCGGTGTGGCTTTATGGTACGTATGTGTGTGGTAGTCCTTACCGGTACTCAGTGCCCCAGCCCTTCACAAAGCTCATGCGTATGGTACACATCCTGGTGAGCTGGTAGACGGCCTCAAAGCCCTGGTTCACCGACTGGGCCAGCAGAGCTGCAAACTCCTGGTTATTGAATATCTTCAGGTTACAGCCTGAGGGGAAATCACATCACACCACGTCCAGACATGTTCATCAGGAAATAAAACGTGTGTGTGTGTGTGTGTGTGTGTGTGTGTGTGTGTGTGTGTGTGTGTGTGTGTGTGTGTGTGTGTGTGTGTGTGTGTGTGTGTGTGTGTGTGTGTGTGTGTGTGTGTGTGTGTGTGTGTGTGTGTGTGTGTGTAAGTGTGTGTGTGTGTGTAAGTGTGTAAGTGTGTGTATGTATATGTGTGTGTGTGTGAGTGTGTGTGTACCTGGAGGGACCTTGCAGACAGTGGCAGGGTGCCAGCCATAGTGTTGATTACAGTTGGGACTCTGGACAAAGATGGCACTGTCACTAAGACACTCTGCAAACACCTCTCCTCCGATGTAGTACAACCTCACACCCCGGCCTAGAGAGAGAGAGAGAGGAAGAGGAAGAGGAAGGTTGAGATAGAGGGAGAGGAACATGAGAGAGGGAGGAAGGTTGGGAGAGATAAGAGAGAGAGAGAGCGG
>NW_025748066.1:0-5000 GCF_021184085.1 Oncorhynchus gorbuscha | reverse complement strand
CAGACAGACAGTTAACCAGACAGACAGACAGTTAACCAAACAGACAGTTAACCAGACGGACAGTTAACCAGACAGCCAGTTAACCAGACAGCCAGTTAACCAGACAGACAGTTAACCAGACAGACAGACAGTTAACCAGACAGACAGTAGACCAGACAGCCAGTTAACCAAACAGACAGTTAACCAGACGGACAGTTAACCAGACAGCCAGTTAACCAGACGGACAGTTAACCAGACAGACAGTTAACCAGACAGACAGTTAACCAGGCGGACAGTTAACCAGAAAGCCAGTTAACCAGACAGCCAGCCAGTTAACCAAACAGGCAGTTAACCAGACAGCCAGTTAACCAGACAGCCAGTTAACCAGACAGTCAGCCAGTTAACCAGACAGTCAGCCAGTTAACCAGACAGACAGTTAACCAGCCAGACAGTTAACCAGCCAGCCAGACAGTTAACCAGCCAGACAGCCAGTTAACCAGACAGACAGTTAACCAGACAGCCAGTTAACCAGACAGCCAGTTAACCAGACAGACAGTTAACCAGACAGACAGACAGTTAACCAGACAGACATACAGTTAACCAGACAGACAGTAGACCAGACAGTCAGTTAACCAAACAGACAGTTAACCAGACAGCCAGTTAACCAGACGGACAGTTAACCAGACAGACAGTTAACCAGACAGACAGTTAACCAGACAGACAGTTAACCAGACGGACAGTTAACCAGAAAGCCAGTTAACCAGACAGCCAGCCAGTTAACCAAACAGGCAGTTAACCAGACAGCCAGTTAACCAGACAGCCAGTTAACCAGACAGTCAGCCAGTTAACCAGACAGTCAGCCAGTTAACCAGACAGACAGTTAACCAGCCAGACAGTTAACCAGCCAGCCAGACAGTTAACCAGCCAGACAGCCAGTTAACCAGACAGACAGTTAACCAGACAGACAGTTAACCAGACAGTCAGCCAGTTAACCAGACAGACAGTTAACCGGCCAGACAGTTAACCAGACAGCCAGTTAACCAGACAGCCAGCCAGTTAACCAGACAGCCAGTTAACCAGACAGACAGTTAACCAGACAGACAGTTAACCAGACAGCCAGTTAACCAGACAGACAGTTAACCAGACAGACAGTTAACCAGACAGCCAGTTAACGAGACAGACATTTAACCAGCCAGACAGTTAACCAGACAGACAGTTAACCAGACAGACAGTTAACCAGCCAGCCAGACAGTTAACCAGCCAGACAGCCAGTTAACCAGACAGACAGTTAACCAGACAGACAGTTAACCAGACAGTCAGCCAGTTAACCAGACAGACAGTTAACCAGACAGACAGTTAACCAGCCAGACAGTTAACCAGATAGCCAGTTAACCAGACAGCCAGCCAGTTAACCAGACAGACAGTTAACCAGACAGACAGTTAACCAGACAGACAGTTAACCAGACAGCCAGTTAACCAGACATACAGTTAACCAGACAGACAGTTAACCAGACAGACAGTTAACGAGACAGACATTTAACCAGCCAGCCAGTTAACCAGACAGCCAGTTAACCAGACAGCCAGTTAACCAGACAGTTAACCAGACAGCCAGCCAGTTAACCAGCCAGCCAGCCAGCCAGTTAACCAGACAGACAGTTAACCAGCCAGCCAGACAGTTAACCAGCCAGCCAGTTAACCAGCCAGACAGACTACTATTAAAATCAGTTGTTCCTTACCCAGGTTAGTGCTGTGTGTTGGTGAGGCTGATTCTGGTGACAGGTTACTAGGTGAGCCTACAGAGAGAGACAACACAGGGTCAGGATGGACAGGATGTGTGTGTGTGTGTGTGTGTGTGTGTGTGTGTGTGTGTGTGTGTGTGTGTGTGTGTGTGTGTGTGTGTGTGTGTGTGTGTGTGTGTGTGTGTGTGTGTGTGTGTGTGTGTGTGTGTGTGTGTGTGTGTGTGTGTGGTCTGACCTGTGTTCATCAGGTTGTTAAGATGGTGGTCGCTAGCCTCTCCATCCTCACTCAGATACCCAGGAGGAGGGGTCTCTGGAACACGCAAAAACCCAACCGTCACATTCCCACAACATTCAGAGGATGTTCCCACAACATTCACATGACGTTCAGACAACCATCACATGAAATTCCCACAACGTTCACACCACATTCACATGAACTTCACACAACACCCCTATTTATACGATACGCCATGTTACAACACCTCGCTACAAGCAGCTACATTGATTCAAATATTCATCACATCATCGGAAAGAGACGTCATTACCATGGAAACGGTCTCAAACAGAATCTGTCTTCTTGATCTGAATATCAGCGGTTCCACGTAACAACATTCTAAACCTGGATAGTTTTGTCCTGTCTCTCCTTATGTAACAACATTCTAAACCTGGATAGTTTTGTCCTGTCTCTCCTTATGTAACAACATTCTAAACCTGGATAGTTTTGTCCTGTCTCTCCTTATGTAACAACATTCTAAACCTGGATAGTTTTGTCCTGTCTCATATAACGTAACAACATTCTAAACCTGGATAGTTTTGTCCTGTCTCTCCTTATGTATCAACATTCTAAACCTGGATAGTTTTGTCCTGTCTCTCCTTACGTAACAACATTCTAAACCTGGATAGTTTTGTCCTGTCTCTCCTTACGTAACAACATTCTAAACCTGGATAGTTTTGTCCTGTCTCTCCTTACGTAACAACATTCTAAACCTGGATAGTTTTGTCCTGTCTCTCCTTATGTAACAACATTCTAAACCTGGATAGTTTTGTCCTGTCTCTCCTTACGTAACAACATTCTAAACCTGGATAGTTTTGTCCTGTCTCTCCTTACGTAACAACAGTCTAAACCTGGATAGTTTTGTCCTGTCTCTCCTTACATTTACATTTACATTTAAGTCATTTAGCAGACGCTCTTACATTCTAAACCTGGATAGTTTTGTCCTGTCTCTCCTTACGTAACAACATTCTAAACCTGGATAGTTTTGTCCTGTCTCTCCTTACGTAACAACATTCTAAACCTGGATAGTTTTGTCCTGTCTCTCCTTACGTAACAACATTCTAAACCTGGATAGTTTTGTCCTGTCTCTCCTTACGTAACAACATTCTAAACCTGGATAGTTTTGTCCTGTCTCTCCTTACGTAACAACATTCTAAACCTGGATAGTTTTGTCCTGTCTCTCCTTACGTAACAACATTCTAAACCTGGATAGTTTTGTCCTGTCTCTCCTTATGTAACAACATTCTAAACCTGGATAGTTTTGTCCTGTCTCTCCTTACGTAACAACATTCTAAACCTGGATAGTTTTGTCCTGTCTCTCCTTACGTAACAACATTCTAAACCTGGATAGTTTTGTCCTGTCTCATATAACGTAACAACATTCTAAACCTGGATAGTTTTGTCCTGTCTCTCCTTACGTAACAACATTCTAAACCTGGATAGTTTTGTCCTGTCTCTCCTTACGTAACAACATTCTAAACCTGGATAGTTTTGTCCTGTCTCTCCTTACGTAACAACATTCTAAACCTGGATAGTTTTGTCCTGTCTCTCCTTACGTAACAACAGTCTAAACCTGGATAGTTTTGTCCTGTCTCTCCTTACGTAACAACATTCTAAACCTGGATAGTTTTGTCCTGTCTCTCCTTAAATTACAACATTCTAAACCTGGATAGTTTTGTCCTGTCTCTCCTTAACGTAACAACATTCTAAACCTGGATAGTTTTGTCCTGTCTCTCCTTACGTAACAACATTCTAAACCTGGATAGTTTTGTCCTGTCTCTCCTTACGTAACAACATTCTAAACCTTTGATGTCTGACTGTCCCGTCTGAACTTAGCTTCAGAGGCATTATGTAAAAAATATCAACACTTTATGAGATCAAAGCCTCACACCACAAGTGGCCAATCTATGAAGTTCATTGCTTGAAGTTCATGTAGTTTATTGAATTTATTGTAACAACTACCTAAAAGACTGCTGCATGCTACAGAAGACCTCAGGGTACACTTGTTCCTGCTGTGGGTATGGAGTGGTCATGCCTGTTATTGTTCATGTTGTGGGTAAGAGTGGGTCATGTCTGTTATTTTTCATGCTGTGGGTTGTTCATGCTGTGGGTAAGGAGTGGGTCATGTCCTGGTATTGTTCCTGCTGTGGGTAAGAGTGTCATGTCTCATGTTCCTGCTGTAAAGGTAAGAGTGGGTCATGTCTGTTATTGTTCATGCTGTGTGTGGGGTGAGTGGGTCAAAGTGTCTGTTATTGTTCTGGTGTGGGTGTGGGTAAGAGTGGGTCATCTCTGGTATTGTTCCTGCTGTGGGTAAGAGTGGGTCATGTCTGGTATTGTTCCTGGTGTGGGTAAGAGTGGGTCATGTCTGTTATTGTATCTGTGTGGGTGTAAGAGGTCACTCTGGTATTGTTCCTGCTGTGGGTAAGAGTGGGTCATGTCTGTTATTGTTCATGCTGTGGGTAAGAGTGGTCATGTCTGTTATTGTTCATGCTGTGGGTAAGAGTGGGTCATGCCTGTTATTGTTTTCGTGGATGTTTCCTGGAATTAAAAATGGTGGAAGAGCAACCAGGCCAGCACAGTATAGCTGCCCGGGTCAGTTGTGTGACTCACCTGGATGGGTTGCTCTGTGGCTCGATGTCATGGGAAGATGGTGTTCAGGGATAGAATGGTTGTAGTCAGTCTTGAATAGGAGACACTCTGTAAGGATTTCTGTTTGTCTAGGAAACCAGGACAGGAGGGAGGGACTGAACAGGACAGAGAGACATTGTTATGACACTGTCCACAGCCAACGATATAACATTTGTAATGTCTTTATACTTTTGAAACTTTTGAGTGTACGTTTACTGTAAATTCCGTATTATCTACTTCAGTTGCTTTTGGCAATGTAAACATATGGTTTCCTTAGTACCAATAAAAGCCTTTGAATTGAAGTGGGCAGACAGATATGATTTTTCAGCATGTTTTTACAAAAATAGATTTAGGTTTTAAACAAGGGCATATCCAGGTTA
>NW_025748065.1:32500-41179 GCF_021184085.1 Oncorhynchus gorbuscha | reverse complement strand
AGATTAAACTACTACTCTATTGAACCCATCTGAACAGTACAGTTCTCTTGACGTGCCATTTTGAAGTACCCCGACTGTGAAATTGGGACAGCGCCTCACAATCATCAAACATAACACTGCCGGCACTGCTATCATCCTCTTAAAACACTTCAACAAATATTTCTCAGATATGAGACTACTGTTCCAGAAGGGGGAGGGAGAGACATTAGACTACTGTTCCAGAAGGGGGAGGGAGAGACATTAGACTACTGTTCCATAAGGGGGAGAGACATTAGACTACTGTTCCAGAAGGAGGAGAGACATTAGACTACTATTCCAGAAGGAGGAGGGACATTAGACTACTGTTCCAGAAGGGGGAAGGAGAGACATTAGACTACTGTTCCAGAAGGAGGAGGGACATTAGACTACTGTTCCATAAGGGGAGGGAGAGACATTAGACTACTGTTCCAGAAGGGGAGGGAGAGACATTAGACTACTGTTCCAGAAGGGGGAGGGAGAGACATTAGACTACTGTTCCAGAAGGGGAGGGAGAGACATTAGACTACTGTTCCAGAAAGGGAGAGACATTAGACTACTGTTCCAGAAAGGGAGAGACATTAGACTACTGTTCCAGAAGGGGGAGCGAGAGACATTAGACTACTGTTCCAGAAGGAGGGAGAGACATTAGACTACTATTCCATAAGGGGGAGGGAGAGACATTAGACTACTGTTCCATAAGGGGAGGAAAGACATTAGACTACTGTTCCATAAGGGGAGGGAAAGACATTAGACTACTGTTCCATAAGGGGAGGGAAAGACATTAGACTACTGTTCCATAAGGGGAGGGAAAGACATTAGACTACTGTTCCATAAGGGGGAGGGAAAGACATTAGACTACTATTCCATAAGGGGAGGAAAGACATTAGACTACTGTTCCATAAGGGGAGGAAAGACATTAGACTACTGTTCCATAAGGGGAGGGGAAAGACATTAGACTACTGTTCCATAAGGGGAGGGGAAAGACATTAGACTACTGTTCCATAAGGGGAGGAAAGACATTAGACTACTGTTCCATAAGGGGAGGGGAAAGACATTAGACTACTGTTCCAGAAGGGGAGGAGAGACATTAGACTACTGTTCCATAAGGGGGAGGGAGAGACATTAGACTACTGTTCCATAAGGGGAGGGAGAGACATTAGACTACTGTTCCAGAAGGGGAGAGACATTAGACTACTGTTCCAGAAGGGGGAGGGAGAGACATTAGACTACTGTTCCATAAGGGGAGAGACATTAGACTACTGTTCCAGAAGGGGAGGGAGAGACATTAGACTACTGTTCCATAAGGGGAGGGAGAGACATTAGACTACTGTTCCATAAGGGGAGGGAGAGACATTAGACTACTGTTCCAGAAGGGGAGAGACATTAGACTACTGTTCCATAAGGGGGAGGGAGAGACATTAGACTACTGTTCCATAAGGGGAGGAGAGACATTAGACTACTGTTCCAGAAGGGGAGGGAGAGACATTAGACTACTGTTCCATAAGGGGAGGAGAGACATTAGACTACTGTTCCATAAGGGGGAGGGAGAGACATTAGACTACTGTTCCATAAGGGGGAGGGAGAGACATTAGACTACTGTTCCATAAGGGGGAGGGAGAGACATTAGACTACTGTTCCAGAAGGGGGAGAGAGAGACATTAGACTACTGTTCCAGAAGGAGGAGAGAGAGACATTAGACTACTGTTCCAGAAGGGGGAGAGAGAGACATTAGACTACTGTTCCAGAAGGAGGAGAGACATTAGACTACTGAAGGGGGAGGGAGAGACATTAGACTACTGTTCCAGAAGGGGGAGAGACATTAGACTACTGTTCCAGAAGGGGGAGAGACATTAGACTACTGTTCCAGAAGGGGAAGGAGAGACATTAGACTACTGAAGGGGAGAGGGGGATAGAGAGTGCTAGCCATGTGATTTCAGAGTGAATTTAAAACGTTATTTGGCTCTTTTTCAACTGCTGATAGTGAGGCGTGACATGCTGTGTGTTTGTGTGACTTTATTCCTACTCTTTCAGATCCTGAGTGTGTTCGTGTTGATGGTTTCCTGTGCACTTCATAGAGGGCACTCTGTGGCACGCTCTCCCACCCCTCAAATCTGGAACACTCTCCATACACACTGCAGCAGAAAGGCTTTAAATCTGCACTTTACAGCAGGCACTCATCACACACACGCACACGCACGCACACACACACACACACACACACACACACACACACACACACACACACACACACACACACACACACACACACACACACACACACACACACACACACACACACACACACACACACACACACACACACACACACACACACACACACACACACACACACACACACACACACACACACACACACCTCACTGCAGCAGAATCCTAGTCCCTCCTTCCTCTCTCAATCCCTTCCTAATTATTCTTATCATCTTCATCAATTAATGAGGCGATTGGTTAGGTCCTGGAGAATTAGAGCCGTTTCTGGAGTCGTATTGAATTAGCTAGTAGAGGAGGATACACAGTCTTGTGGAGGATACACAGTCTAGTAGAGGAGGATACACAGTCTAGTAGAGGATACACAGTCTAGTAGAGGAGGATACACAGTCTAGTAGAGGAGGATACACAGTCTAGTAGAGGAGGATACACAGTCTAGTAGAGGAGGATACACAGTCTTGTGGAGGATACACAGTCTAGTAGAGGAGGATACACAGTCTAGAGGAGGATACACAGTCTAGTAGAGGAGGATACACAGTCTAGTAGAGGAGGATACACAGTCTAGTAGAGGAGGATACACAGTCTAGTAGAGGAGGATACACAGTCTAGTAGAGGAGGATACACAGTCTAGTAGAGGAGGATACACAGTCTAGTAGAGGAGGATACACAGTCTAGAGGAGGATACACAGTCTAGTAGAGGATACACAGTCTAGTAGAGGATACACAGTCTAGAGGAGGATACACAGTCTAGTAGAGGAGGATACACAGTCTAGAGGAGGATACACAGTCTAGTAGAGGATACACAGTCTAGTAGAGGATACACAGTCTAGAGGAGGATACACAGTCTAGAGGAGGATACACAGTCTAGAGGAGGATACACAGTCTAGTAGAGGAGGATACACAGTCTAGTAGAGGAGGATACACAGTCTAGAGGAGGATACACAGTCTAGAGGAGGATACACAGTCTAGTAGAGGAGGATACACAGTCTAGTAGAGGAGGATACACAGTCTAGTAGAGGAGGATACACAGTCTAGTAGAGGAGGATACACAGTCTAGTGGAGGATACACAGTCTAGAGGAGGATACACAGTCTAGTGGAGGACACACAGTCTAGTAGAGGATACACAGTCTAGAGGAGGATACACAGTCTAGCTCCTAGCCTGAGTACCAGTCTGTTTCTATGTGACCCTGTCCTCAACTAACTAGTTGGCAGGGTAACTCCCACCTCAGCCTGGTCTTAGCAGGGTAACTAGCACCTCAGCCTGGTCTTAGCATGGTAACTAGCACCTCAGCCTGGTCTTAGCAGGGTAACTCCCACCTCAGCCTGGTGTTAGCAGGGTAACTAGCGCCTTAGCCTGGTCTTAGCAGGGTAACTCCCACCTCAGCCTGGTATTATGGGGTAACTAGCACCTCAGCCTGGTCTTAGCAGGGTAACTAGTACCTCAGCCTGGTCTTAGCAGGGTAACTAGCACCTCAGCCTGGTCTTAGCAGGGTAACTAGCACCTCAGCCTGGTCTTAGCAGGGTAACTTGCACCTTAGCCTGGTCTTAGCAGGGTAACTAGCACCTCAGCCTGGTCTTAGCAGGGTAACTAGCACCTCAGCCTGGTCTTAGCAGGGTAACTAGCACCTCAGCCTGGTCTTAGCAGGGTAACTAGCACCTCAGCCTGGTCTTAGCAGGGTAACTAGCACCTTAGCCTGGTCTTAGCAGGGTAACTAGCACCTCAGCCTGGTCTTAGCAGGGTAACTCCCACCTCAGCCTGGTCTTAGCAGGGTAACTAGCACCTCAGCCTGGTCTTAGCAGGGTAACTAGCACCTCAGCCTGGTCTTAGCAGGGTAACTAGCACCTTAGCCTGGTCTTAGCAGGGTAACTAGCACCTCAGCCTGGTCTTAGCAGGGTAACTAGCACCTCAGCCTGGTCTTAGCAGGGTAACTAGCACCTCAGCCTGGTCTTAGCAGGGTAACTAGCACCTTAGCCTGGTCTTAGCAGGGTAACTAGCACCTCAGCCTGGTCTTAGCAGGGTAACTAGCACCTCAGCCTGGTCTTAGCAGGGTAACTAGCACCTTAGCCTGGTCTTAGCAGGGTAACTAGCACCTCAGCCTGGTCTTAGCAGGGTAACTAGCACCTCAGCCTGGTCTTAGCAGGGTAACTAGCACCTCAGCCTGGTCTTAGCAGGGTAACTAGCACCTTAGCCTGGTCTTAGCAGGGTAACTAGCACCTCAGCCTGGTCTTAGCAGGGTAACTCCCACCTCAGCCTGGTCTTAGCAGGGTAACTCCCACCTCAGCCTGGTCTTAGCAGGGTAACTAGCACCTTAGCCTGGTCTTAGCAGGGTAACTAGCACCTCAGCCTGGTCTTAGCAGGGTAACTCCCACCTCAGCCTGGTCTTAGCAGGAAAACTCCCACCTCAGCCTGGTCTTAGCAGGGTAACTAGCACCTCAGCCTGGTCTTAGCAGGGTAACTAGCACCTCAGCCTGGTCTTAGCAGGGTAACTACCACCTCAGCCTGGTCTTAGCAGGGTAACTCCCACCTCAGCCTGGTCTTATGGGGTAACTAGCACCTCAGCCTGGTATTATGGGGTAACTAGCACCTCAGCCTGGTCTTAGCAGGGTAACTAGCACTTCAGTCTGGTCTTAGCAGGGTAACTACCACGTCACTAGTAACCAGCTAAAGGTACAAAACAAGCGAGGAGACAGGGGGACTTAATGGAATTATTCAATTATTTTTAAGAGCTCTTGAATTCCTCCAGTGCCTCAGAGATGTGGTGTGTGTGTGTGTGTGTGTGTGGCCAGCTCAAGGGCAAGGAGGCTGTAACACTTTCCTCACTATTAGAGGAAAGGGGGAGAGGAGGAGAAGAGGACAGAGGTGGGGAGAGGAGGGGGAGGGGTGATCGGAGGGAGAGCAGGGGAAAGGAGGGGGGAGGAGGGGGGAAAGGAGAGGAGGAGGGAGAGGATGGATGAGCAGAGCAGGGGAAAGGAGAGAGGAGGGGAGAGCAGGGGAAAGGAGAGAGGAGAAGTGTCAGAGTTGGCCTTCCTATAACTTTCCTCATGATGTCATAATCACGACCTTTCTTTAACTTTCCTCATGATGTCATAATCACGACCTTTCTTTAGCTTTCCTCATGATGTCATAATCATGGCCTCGAGGGAAGCTTGGCATGGTGTCCGACCGACCAGTGCTGGAGCCTCGTGTCTCTCTCTCTTCTCCCCTGTTCTCCCTATGACCACACACTCAGCCCTGAGGAGCCAGGCAGATCTCTCTCCTCTGCTGTTCTCCCTATATAACCACACACTCAGCCCTGAGGGAGCCAGGCAGATCTCTCCCTCCCTATGACCACACACTCAGCCCTGAGGGAGCCAGGCAGATCTCTCTCCTCTGCTGTTCTCCCTATGACCACACACTCAGCCCTGAGGGAGCCAGGCAGATCTCCCTCCCTCCCCTGTTCTCCCTATAACCACACACTCAGCCCTGAGGGAGCCAGGCAGATCTTCCTCCCTCCCTGTTCTCCCTATAACCACACACTCAGCCCTGAGAGCCAGGCAGATCTCCCTCCCTCCCCTGTTCTCCCTATGACCACACACTCAGCCCTGAGGGAGCCAGGCAGATCTCCCTCCCTCCCCTGTTCTCCCTATATAACCACACACTCAGCCCTGAGGGAGCCAGGCAGATCTCCCTCCCTCCCCTGTTCTCCCTATAACCACACACTCAGCCCTGAGGGAGCCAGGCAGATCTCCCTCCCTCCCCTGTTCTCCCTATAACCACACACTCAGCCCTGAGGGAGCCAGGCAGATCTCCCTCCCTCCCCTGTTCTCCCTATAACCACACACTCAGCCCTGAGGGAGCCAGGCAGATCTCCCTCCCTCCCCTGTTCTCCCTATAACCACACACTCAGCCCTGAGGGAGCCAGGCAGATCTCCCTCCCTCCCCTGTTCTCCCTATAACCACACACTCAGCCCTGAGGAGCCAGGCAGATCTCCCTCCCTCCCCTGTTCTCCCTATAACCACACACTCAGCCCTGAGGGAGCCAGGCAGATCTCCCTCCCTCCCCTGTTCTCCCTATAACCACACACTCAGCCCTGAGGAGCCAGGCAGATCTCCCTCCCTCCCCTGTTCTCCCTATAACCACACACTCAGCCCTGGGGAGCCAGGCAGATCTCCCTCCCTCCCCTGTTCTCCCTATAACCACACACTCATCCCTGAGGGAGCCAGGCAGATCTCCCTCCCTCCCCTGTTCTCCCTATAACCACACACTCAGCCCTGAGGGAGCCAGGCAGATCTCCCTCCCTCCCCTGTTCTCCCTATAACCACACACTCAGCCCTGAGGGAGCCAGGCAGATCTCCCTCCCTCCCTGTTCTCCCTATAACCACACACTCAGCCCTGAGGGAGCCAGGCAGATCTCCCTCCCTCCCCTGTTCTCCCTATAACCACACACTCAGCCCTGAGGAGCCAGGCAGATCTCCCTCCCTCCCCTGTTCTCCCTATAACCACACACTCAGCCCTGAGGGAGCCAGGCAGATCTCCCTCCCTCCCCTGTTCTCCCTATAACCACACACTCAGCCCTGAGGGAGCCAGGCAGATCTCCCTCCCTCCCCTGTTCTCCCTATAACCACACACTCAGCCCTGAGGGAGCCAGGCAGATCTCCCTCCCTCCCCTGTTCTCCCTATGACCACACACTCAGCCCTGAGGGAGCCAGGCAGATCTCCCTCCCTCCCCTGTTCTCCCTATAACCACACACTCAGCCCTGAGGGAGCCAGGCAGATCTCCCTCCCTCCCCTGTTCTCCCTATAACCACACACTCAGCCCTGAGGGAGCCAGGCAGATCTCCCTCCCTCCCCTGTTCTCCCTATGACCACACACTCAGCCCTGAGGGAGCCAGGCAGATCTCCCTCCCTCCCCTGTTCTCCCTATGACCACACACTCAGCCCTGAGGGAGCCAGGCAGATCTCCCTCCCTCCCTGTTCTCCCTATAACCACACACTCAGCCCTGAGGGAGCCAGGCAGATCTCCCTCCCTCCCCTGTTCTCCCTATAACCACACACTCAGCCCTGAGGAGCCAGGCAGATCTCCCTCACTCCCCTGTTCTCCCTATAACCACACACTCAGCCCTGAGGGAGCCAGGCAGATCTCCCTCCCTCCCCTGTTCTCCCTATAACCACACACTCAGCCCTGAGGGAGCCAGGCAGATCTCCCTCCCTCCCCTGTTCTCCCTATAACCACACACTCAGCCCTGAGGGAGCCAGGCAGATCTCCCTCCCTCCCCTGTTCTCCCTATAACCACACACTCAGCCCTGAGGGAGCCAGGCAGATCTCCCTCCCTCCCCTGTTCTCCCTATAACCACACACTCAGCCCTGAGGGAGCCAGGCAGATCTCCCTCCCTCCCCTGTTCTCCCTATGACCACACACTCAGCCCTGAGGGAGCCAGGCAGATCTCCCTCCCTCCCCTGTTCTCCCTATAACCACACACTCAGCCCTGAGGGAGCCAGGCAGATCTCCCTCCCTCCCTGTTCTCCCTATAACCACACACTCAGCCCTGAGGGAGCCAGGCAGATCTCCCTCCCTCCCCTGTTCTCCCTATGACCACACACTCAGCCCTGAGGGAGCCAGGCAGATCTCCCTCCCTCCCCTGTTCTCCCTATGACCACACACTCAGCCCTGAGGGAGCCAGGCAGATCTCCCTCCCTCCCTGTTCTCCCTATAACCACACACTCAGCCCTGAGGGAGCCAGGCAGATCTCCCTCCCTCCCCTGTTCTCCCTATAACCACACACTCAGCCCTGAGGGAGCCAGGCAGATCTCCCTCACTCCCCTGTTCTCCCTATAACCACACACTCAGCCCTGAGGGAGCCAGGCAGATCTCCCTCCCTCCCCTGTTCTCCCTATAACCACACACTCAGCCCTGAGGGAGCCAGGCAGATCTCCCTCCCTCCCCTGTTCTCCCTATGACCACACACTCAGCCCTGAGGGAGCCAGGCAGATCTCCCTCCCTCCCCTGTTCTCCCTATGACCACACACTCAGCCCTGAGGGAGCCAGGCAGATCTCCCTCCCTCCCCTGTTCTCCCTATGACCACACACTCAGCCCTGAGGGAGCCAGGCAGGGGGTTCTTGGATTGGAGATCTCTCTCTCTCATAAATACCCATTTATCCACAACTCCATTTCTTCCCTGGTCTCAGCTCCCCACCACAGAGCGCATCCATCCGTGCTTCTGTACTTGTTAAACATCCAACCCTCTCTGACAACAACTAACAGGGAAACAAAGTAACAGAGTAAAGATATGCATGAGTACCCTCAGCAGCACTTACCACCGGAAGACCACAGCTAAATGTCCCTGCTAACAACTTTTTAAAAAAACTTCAAAGTTTGACAACTTGCAAAACTAAAGATAAGGAAGCTTGAAACATTGTTGCCATGGCTGCGAGTGTGTTGTTATTAAGGCTT
>NW_025748065.1:10000-27500 GCF_021184085.1 Oncorhynchus gorbuscha | reverse complement strand
GTGTGTGTGTCTGAGTGTGTGTGTGTGTGTCTGAGTGTGTTTGTGTCTGAGTGTGTGTGTGTGTCTGAGTGTGTGTGTGTCTGAGTGTGTTTGTGTCTGAGTGTGTGTGTGTGTGTCTGAGTGTGTGTGTCTGAGTGTGTGTGTGTGTGTGTGTGTGTGTGTGTGTGTGTGTGTGTGTGTGTGTGTGTGTGTGTGTGTGTGTGTGTGTGTGTGTGTGTGTGTGTGTGTCTGAGTGTGTGTGAGTGTGTTTGTGTCTGAGTGTGTGTGTGTGACAACTTCCTGTGTTGAGATATACCCAGCATTCTCAGGGTCATATACAGACAGAAGACGAGTCGCCGTAGCACCGGGACAACGGTAATATCATGGTGGTGGAGAGAGAGAGGACTGATTCTGTGAGAGGCTGCAGATATGAAGGACTGGGGTTCAGATCAGTTTGACAGGAAAGTAGAGGACATGAGAGGACAGGAGACGGTGAGAGGGATGTTACTGATGGGAGGACACCTGAGATGGGAGGACACCTGAGATGGGAGGACACCTGAGATGGGAGGACACCTGAGATGGGAGGACACCTGAGATGGGAGGACACCTGTTCTAGGGTTGCATCCCAAATGTCGCTCCTATTGACCAGAGCCCTGTGGACTGAGACATAATGCCCCTATCTGGGTGTCCGTGCTCCTTCGGTGTTCCTACTGGCCACAGGGTCGTTCTCCCTCCTCTCTCCCATCCTCCACCCCCAGGACCGTGCATTAGTTCTGGCTGCTTGGAGCCCAACAGAGCCTCACCTCCTAGATCACCCTGCAGACTCCAGGGACCCTCACGCTGCCACAGTTTCATCAATCTTCCCCGTGCTGGCAGGCTACTGTGGCCCGTGGGGACGCCAGAATGGCCCCCGTCAGACATGGCCACCTGCCTTGAGCATTCAGAGAAGCAATAGAAGCTGCTCAGTGCTGTGTTCTTCAGACATGTAGTTACTACTGTACTGGGTTCCCTCCAGTTACTACTGTACTGGGTTCCCTCCAGTTACTACTGTACTGGGTTCCCTCCAGTTACTACTGTACTGGGTTCCCTCCAGTTACTACTGTATTGGGTTCCCTCCAGTTACTACTGTACTGGGTTCACACTACTACCTCCCTCCAGTTACTACTGTACTGGGTTCACACTACTACCTCCAGTTACTACTGTACTGGGTTCCCCCCAGTTACTACTGTACTGGGTTCCCTCCAGTTACTACTGTACTGGGTTCACACTACTACCTCCCTCCAGTTACTACTGTACTGGGTTCACACTACTACCTCCCTCCAGTTACTACTGTACTGGGTTCCCTCCAGTTACTACTGTACTGGGTTCCCTCCAGTTACTACTGTACTGGGTTCACACTACTACCTCCCTTCAGTTACTACTGTACTGGGTTCACACTACTACCTCCCTCCAGTTACTACTGTACTGGGTTCACACTACTACCTCCCTCCAGTTACTACTGTACTGGGTTCCCTCCAGTTACTACTGTACTGGGTTCCCTCCAGTTACTACTGTACTGGGTTCACACTACTACCTCCCTTCAGTTACTACTGTACTGGGTTCACTCTACTACCTCTAGTTACTACTGTACTGGGTTCACTCTACTACCTCCAGTTACTACTGTACTGGGTTCACACTGCTACCTCCCTCCAGTTACTACTGTACTGGGTTCCCTCCAGTTACTACTGTACTGGGTTCACACTACTACCTCCCTCCAGTTACTACTGTACTGGGTTCCCTCCAGTTACTACTGTACTGGGTTCACACTGCTACCTCCCTCCAGTTACTACTGTACTGGGTTCCCTCCAGTTACTACTGTACTGGGTTCACACTGCTACCTCCCTCCAGTTACTACTGTACTGGGTTCACACTACTACCTCCCTCCAGTTACTACTGTACTGGGTTCACACTACTACCTCCCTCCAGTTACTACTGTACTGGGTTCACACTACTACCTCCCTCCAGTTACTACTGTACTGGGTTCACACTGCTACCTCCCTCCAGTTACTACTGTACTGGGTTCACACTACTACCTCCCTCCAGTTACTACTGTACTGGGTTCACACTACTACCTCCCTCCAGTTACTACTGTACTGGGTTCACACTACTACCTCCCTCCAGTTACTACTGTACTGGGTTCACACTGCTACCTCCCTCCAGTTACTACTGTACTGGGTTCACACTGCTACCTCCCTCCAGTTACTACTGTACTGGGTTCCCCCCAGTTACTACTGTACTGGGTTCACACTACTACCTCCCTTCAGTTACTACTGTACTGGGTTCCCTCCAGTTACTACTGTACTGGGTTCCCTCCAGTTACTACTGTACTGGGTTCCCTCCAGTTACTACTGTACTGGGTTCACACTACTACCTCCAGTTACTACTGTACTGGGTTCCCTCCAGTTACTACTGTACTGCGTTCACACTACTACCTCCAGTTACTACTGTACTGGGTTCCCTCCAGTTACTACTGTACTGGGTTCACTCTACTACCTCCAGTTACTACTGTACTGGGTTCCCACTACTACCTCCAGTTACTACTGTACTGGGTTCACACTACTACCTCCCTCCAGTTAATATTGTACTGGGTTCTGTCATGCAGGTGAAAGAGGACCCAAAAGCGACTTAACAGAAACAGAGTTTATTCAAGTCCAAACAGGGAATAACAGACATCCTCTAGTCTGTAGAGGGGAATAACAGGAGAAGCGGCCACAGACTGCAGGTCGCTTCGGGTAGGCGCAGGCCGTAGTTGACAGAGACACCTGCTCACACGCAGCATCTGATGAAGGCAAAAAACACGACAGGACAGGGCGAAACACAATCACAGCACGGTGAATACTAAACAAGGAACCGACGGGACAGGAACGGAACACAAAGGAATAAGTAGGGACTCCAATCAGGGGAAAGGATCGGGAACAGGTGTGGGAAGACTAAATGATGATTAGGGGAATAGGAACAGCTGGGAGCAGGAACGGAACGATAGAGAGAAGAGAGAGCGAGAGAGTGAGAGAGGGAGGGGGAGAGAGAGGGATAAAAAGAGGGAAAGAACCTAATAAGACCAGCAGAGGGAAACGAATAGAATGGGGAGCACAGGGACAAGACATGATAATAAATGACAAACATGACAGTACCCCCACTCACCGAGCGCCTCCTGGCGCACTCGAGGAGGAATCCTGGCGGCAACGGAGGAAATCATCGATGAGTGAACGGTCCAGCACGTCCCGAGACGGAACCCAACTCCTCTCCTCAGGACCGTAACCCTCCCAATCCACTAAGTATTGGTGACCCCGTCCCGAGAACGCATGTCCATGATCTTATGTACCTTGTAAATAGGTGCGCTCTCGACAAGGACGGGAGGGGGGAGGGAAGACGAACGGGGGTGCGAAGAAAGGGCTTAACACAGGAGACATGGAAGACAGGATGGACGCGACGAAGATGTCGCGGAAGAAGCAGTCGCACAGCGACAGGATTGACGACCTGGGAGACACGGAACGGACCAATGAACCGCGGAGTCAACTTACGAGAAGCTGTCGTAAGAGGAAGGTTGCGAGTGGAAAGCCACACTCTCTGGCCGCAACAATACCTTGGACTCTTAATCCTGCGTTTATTGGCGGCTCTCACCGTCTGTGCCCTGTAACGGCAAAGTGCAGACCTCACCCTCCTCCAGGTGCGCTCACAACGTTGGACAAACGCTTGAGCGGAGGGAACGCTGGACTCGGCAAGCTGGGATGAGAACAGAGGAGGCTGGTAACCCAGACTACTCTGAAACGGAGATAACCCGGTAGCAGACGAAGGAAGCGAATTGTGAGCTGTTCTGCCCAAGACGCAGGGTTTCTGAAAGAAAGGCTGCGTAGTATGCGACCAATCGTCTGATTGGCCCTCTCTGCTTGACCGTTAGACTGGGGATGAAACCCGGAAGAGAGACTGACGGACGCACCAATCAAACGACAGAACTCCCTCCAAAACTGTGACGTGAATTGCGGGCCTCTGTCTGAAACGGCGTCTAACGGGAGGCCATGAATTCTGAATACATTCTCAATAATGATTTGTGCCGTCTCCTTAGCGGAAGGAAGTTTAGCGAGGGGAATGAAATGTGCCGCCTTAGAGAACCTATCGACAACCGTAAGAATCACAGTCTTCCCCGCAGACAAAGGCAGACCGGTAATGAAGTCTAAGGCGATGTGAGACCATGGTCGAGAAGGAATGGGGAGCGGTCTGAGACGACCGGCAGGAGGAGAGTTACCCGACTTAGTCTGCGCGCAGTCCGAACAAGCAGCCACGAAACGGCGCGTGTCACGCTCCTGAGTCGGCCACCAAAAGCGCTGGCGGATAGACGCAAGAGTGCCTCGAACACCGGGATGACCAGCTAACTTGGCAGAGTGAGCCCACTGAAGAACAGCCAGACGAGTGGAAACAGGAACGAAAAGGAGGTTACTAGGACAAGCGCGCGGCGACGCAGTGTGCGTGAGTGCTTGCTTAACCTGTCTTTCAATTCCCCAGACTGTTAACCCGACAACACGCCCATAAGGAAGAATCCCCTCGGGATCAGTAGAAGCCACAGAAGAACTAAACAGACGGGATAAGGCATCAGGCTTAGTGTTCTTGCTACCCGGACGGTAAGAAATCACAAACTCGAAACGAGCGAAAAACAACGCCCAACGAGCTTGACGGGCATTAAGTCGTTTGGCAGAACGGATGTACTCAAGGTTCTTATGGTCTGTCCAAACGACAAAGGAACGGTCGCCCCCTCCAACCACTGTCGCCATTCGCCTAGGGCTAAGCGGATGGCGAGCAGTTCACGGTTACCCACATCATAGTTGCGCTCAGATGGCGACAGGCGATGAGAAAAATAAGCGCAAGGATGAACCTTATCGTCAGACTGGAAGCGCTGGGATAGAATGGCTCCCACGCCTACCTCTGAAGCGTCAACCTCGACAATGAATTGTCTAGTGACGTCAGGAGTAACGAGGATAGGAGCGGACGTAAAACGTTCTTTTAGAAGATCAAAAGCTCCCTGGGCGGAACCGGACCACTTAAAACACGTCTTGACAGAAGTAAGAGCTGTGAGAGGGGCAGCAACTTGACCGAAATTACGAATGAAACGCCGATAGAAATTAGCGAAACTAAAAAGCGCTGCAACTCGACACGTGACCTTGGAACGGGCCAATCACTGACAGCTTGGACCTTAGCGGAATCCATCTGAATGCCTTCAGCGGAAATAACGGAACCGAGAAAAGTAACGGAGGAGACATGAAAAGAGCACTTCTCAGCCTTTACGTAGAGACAATTCTCTAAAAGGCGCTGTAGAACACGTCGAACGTGCTGAACATGAATCTCGAGTGACGGAGAAAAAATCAGGATATCGTCAAGATAGACAAAAACAAAGATGTTCAGCATGTCTCTCAGAACATCATTAACTAATGCCTGAAAAACAGCTGGCGCATTGGCGAGACCGAACGGCAGAACCCGGTACTCAAAATGCCCTAACGGAGTGTTAAACGCCGTTTTCCACTCGTCCCCCTCTCTGATGCGCACGAGATGGTAAGCGTTACGAAGGTCCAACTTAGTAAAGCACCTGGCTCCCTGCAGAATCTCGAAGGCTGATGACATAAGGGGAAGCGGATAACGATTCTTAACCGTTATGTCATTCAGCCCTCGATAATCCACGCAGGGGCGCAGAGTACCGTCCTTCTTCTTAACAAAAAGAACCCCGCCCCGGCCGGAGAAGAAGAAGGCACTATGGTACCGGCGTCAAGAGACACAGACAAATAATCCTCGAGAGCCTTACGTTCGGGAGCCGACAGAGAGTATAGTCTACCTCGAGGAGGAGTGGTCCCCGGAAGGAGATCAATACTACAATCATACGACCGGTGAGGAGGAAGGGAGTTGGCTCGGGACCGACTGAAGACCGTGCGCAGATCATGATATTCCTCCGGCACTCCTGTCAAATCGCCAGGTTCCTCCTGAGAAGTAGGGACAGAAGAAACGGGAGGGATGGCAGACATTAAACACTTCACATGACAAGAAACGTTCCAGGATAGGATAGAATTACTAGACCAATTAATAGAAGGATTATGACATACTAGCCAGGGATGACCCAAAACAACAGGTGTAAACGGTGAACGGAAAATCAAAAAAGAAATAGTCTCACTGTGGTTACCAGATACTGTGAGAGTTAAAGGTAGTGTCTCAAATTTGATACTGGGAAGATGACTACCATCTAAGGCAAACATGGGCGTAGGCTTGTCTAACGGTCTGAAAGGAATGTTATGTTTCCGAACCCATGCTTCGTCCATGAAACAACCCTCAGCCCCAGAGTCAATCAAGGCACTGCATGTAGCACCCGAACCGGTCCAGCGTAGATGGACCGACATAGTAGTACAAGATCTAGATGAAGAGACCTGAGTAGTAGCGCTCACCAGTAGCCCTCCGCTTACTGATGGGCTCTGGCCTCTTACTGGACCTGAATTAACAAAATGTCCAGCAACTCCGCAATAGAGGCACAGGCGGTTGGTGATCCTCCGTTCCCTCTCCTTAGTCGAGATGCGAATCCCTCCCAGCTGCATGGGCTCAGTCTCAAAGCCAGAGGAGGAAGATGGTTGCGATGCGGAGCAGGGAAACACCGTTGATGCGAGCTCTCTTCCACGAGCCCGGTGACGAAGATCTACCCGTCGTTCTATGCGGATGGCGAGAGCAATCAAAGAGTCCACATCTGAAGGAACCTCCGGGAGAGAATCTCATCCTTAACCACTGCGTGGAGTCCCTCCAGAAAACGAGCGAGCAGCGCCGGCTCGTTCCACTCACTAGAGGCAGCAAGAGTGCGAAACTCAATAGAATAATCCGTTATGGACCGTTCACCTTGGCATAAGGAAGCCAGGGCCCTAGAAGCCTCCCTACCAAAAACTGAACGGTCAAAAACCCGAATCATCTCCTCTTTAAAGTTCTGGAACTTGTTAGAGCAATCAGCCCTTGCCTCCCAGATAGCTGTGCCCCATTCTCGAGCCCGGCCAGTAAGGAGTGAAATGACGTAAGCAACCCGAGCTCTCTCTAGAGTATGTGTTGGGTTGGAGAGAGAACACAATCTCACACTGCGTGAGAAAGGAGCGGCACTCAGTGGGCTGCCCGGAGTAGCAAGGTGGGTTATTAACCCTAGGTTCTGGAGGCTCGGCAGGCCAGGAAGTAACAGGTGGCACGAGACGTAGACTCTGGAACTGTCCAGAGAGGTCGGAAACCTGAGCGGCCAGGTTCTCCACGGCATGGCGAGCAGCAGACAATTCCTGCTCGTGTCTGCCGAGCATGGCTCCTTGGATCTTGACGGCAGTGTAACGAGCATCTGAAGTCGCTGGGTCCATTCCTTGGTCGGTTCCTTCTGTCATGCAGGTGAAAGAGGACCCAAAAGCGACTTAACAGAAACAGAGTTTATTCAAGTCCAAACAGGGAATAACAGACATCCTCTAGTCTGTAGAGGGGAATAACAGGAGAAGCGGCCACAGACTGCAGGTCGCTTCGGGTAGGCGCAGGCCGTAGTTGACAGAGACACCTGCTCACACGCAGCATCTGATGAAGGCAAAAAACACGACAGGACAGGGCGAAACACAATCACAGCACGGTGAATACTAAACAAGGAACCGACGGGACAGGAACGGAACACAAAGGAATAAGTAGGGACTCCAATCAGGGGAAAGGATCGGGAACAGGTGTGGGAAGACTAAATGATGATTAGGGGAATAGGAACAGCTGGGAGCAGGAACGGAACGATAGAGAGAAGAGAGAGCGAGAGAGTGAGAGAGGGAGGGGGAGAGAGAGGGATAGAAAGAGGGAAAGAACCTAATAAGACCAGCAGAGGGAAACGAATAGAATGGGGAGCACAGGGACAAGACATGATAATAAATGACAAACATGACAGGTTCCCTCCAGTTACTACTGTACTGGGTTCACACTACTACCTCCCTCCAGTTACTACTGTACTGGGTTCACACTACTACCTCCCTCCAGTTACTACTGTACTGGGTTCACACTACTACCTCCCAGTTACCAGTTACCCCCAGTTACTACTGTACTGGGTTCACTACTACCTCCCCCAGTTACTACTGTACTGGGGTTACTACTGTACTGGGTCCCCACTACTACCTCCCTCCAGTTACTACTGTACTGGGTTCCCTACCCCCAGTTACTACTGTACTGGGTCCCCACTACTACCTCCCTCCAGTTACTACTGTACTGGGTTCACACTACTACCCCCAGTTACTACTGTACTGGCTTCACACTACTACCTCCCTCCAGTTACTACTGTACTGGGTTCCCTCCAGTTACTACTGTACTGGGTCCCCACTACTACCTCCAGTTACTGCTGTACTGGCTTCACACTACTACCTCCCTCCAGTTACTACTGTACTGGGTTCACACTACTACCCCCAGTTACTACTGTACTGGGTTCACACTACTACCTCCCTCCAGTTACTACTGTACTGGGTTCCCTCCAGTTACTACTGTACTGGGTCCCCACTACTACCTCCAGTTACTGCTGTACTGGCTTCACACTACTACCTCCCTCCAGTTACTACTGTACTGGGTTCCCTCCAGTTACTACTGTACTGGGTCCCCACTACTACCTCCAGTTACTGCTGTACTGGCTTCACACTACTACCTCCCTCCAGTTACTACTGTACTGGGTTCACACTACTACCCCCAGTTACTACTGTACTGGGTTCACACTACTACCTCCCTCCAGTTACTACTGTACTGGGTTCCCTCCAGTTACTACTGTACTGGGTCCCCACTACTACCTCCAGTTACTGCTGTACTGGCTTCACACTACTACCTCCCTCCAGTTACTACTGTACTGGGTTCCCTCCAGTTACTACTGTACTGGGTCCCCACTACTACCTCCAGTTACTGCTGTACTGGCTTCACACTACTACCTCCCTCCAGTTACTACTGTACTGGGTTCCCTCCAGTTACTACTGTACTGGGTCCCCACTACTACCTCCAGTTACTACTGTACTGGGTCCCCACTACTACCTCCAGTTACTACTGTACTGGGTCCCCACTACTACCTCCAGTTACTACTGTACTGGCTTCACACTACTACCTCCCTCCAGCCTCTTTTACACACTCTCTGATCAGTCATGTAGATCTAGACACACAGAGAGAGAGATGGGGAGAGAGAGAGATGGGGAGAGAGACAGAGATGGGGAGAGAGAGAGAGAGAGAGAGAGAGAGAGAGAGAGAGAGAGAGAGAGAGAGAGAGAGAGAGAGAGAGACAGAGAGTGTGTATGTGTGTGGCATTGTGTGTGTGTGTGTGTGTGTGTGTGTGTGTGTGTGTGTGTGTGTGTGTGTGTGTGTGTGTGTGTGTGTGTGTGTGTGTGTGTGTGTGTGTGTGTGTGTGTGTGTGTGTGTGTGTGTGTGTGTGTGTGTGTGTGTGTGTGTGTGTGTGTGTGTGTGTGTGTGTGTGAGAGCGTGATGGTTCAATGTACATTGTTGCTATGACTCTGCCTGGAGTGTTTAAAAGGAACAATCACCTACCATCCTGCCACAGGCAAACTGCTAATATTATGTTATCAGAGGTCCCATCTCCACGCACCGCTAGGCTTAACATACAATAAACAAACCAGGCATGACACGCGTCAGCAGGGCTGATTCCACAACGGTGAGGCCAGCTAGGCTAATAACCATTATGGAAATAGGGGTATTAATAGTTATTGAGTAATCCCTGCCACCTCTACCATCCAACACACTGTAAAGCTAAAGGTTGGTGAGTGTGTGTGTGCTAAATACCAATAATGGGTCATGTAAACCGGTCCTGAACACCATTTCTCTCATTGTTCCACAGTTATACTGAAATCCTGCCAGGTTATGTTCTGTCTACATGGTATCCTGTCTACATGGTATACTGCTGGGTTATGTTCTGTCAACATGGTATCCTGTCTACATGGTATACTGCTGGGTTATGTTCTGTCTACATGGTATCCTGTCTACATGGTATCCTGTTGGGTTATGTTCTGTCAACATGGTATCCTGTCTACATGGTATACTGTTGGGTTATGTTCTGTCTACATGGTATCCTGTCTACATGGTATCCTGTTGGGTTATGTTCTGTCAACATGGTATCCTGTCTACATGGTATCCTGCTGGGTTATGTTCTGTCTACATGGTATCCTGTCAGGTTATGTTCTGTCTACATGGTATCCTGTCTACATGGTATCCTGTCTACATGGTATACTGCTGGGTTATGTTCTGTCTACATGGTATCCTATCTACATGGTATCCTGTCTACATGGTATCCTGCTGGGTTATGTTCTGTCTACATGGTATCCTGTCTACATGGTATACTGCTGGGTTATGTTCTGTCTACATGGTATCCTATCTACATGGTATCATGTCTACATGGTATCCTGCTGGGTTATGTTCTGTCTACATGGTATCCTGCTGGGTTATGTTCTGTCTACATGGTATCCTATCTACATGGTATCCTGTCTACATGGTATCCTGTCTACAAGGTATACTGCTGGGTTATGTTCTGTCTACATGGTATCCTGTCTACATGGTATCATGTCTACATGGTATCCTGCTGGGTTATGTTCTGTCTACATGGTATCCTGTCTATGTGGTATCCTGTCTACATGATATCCTGCTGGGTTATGTTCTGTCTACATGGTATCCTGCTGGGTTATGTTCTGTCTACATGGTATCCTGTCAGGTTATGTTCTGTCTACATGGTATCCTATCTACATGGTATCCTATCTACATGGTATCCTGTCTACATGGTATCCTGCTGGGTTATGTTATTTCTACATGGTATCCTGTCTACATGGTATCCTGTCAGGTTATGTTCTGTCTACATGGTATCCTGTCTACATGGTATCCTGTCTACATGGTATCCTGCTGGGTTATGTTCTGTCTACATGGTATCCTGTCTACATGGTATCCTGTCTACATAGTATCCTGTCTACATGGTATCCTGTCAGGTTATGTTGGGTGTCTTAATGTTTAAAGTATCATACTGGGTTATGATCATACTGGGTTCTGGTCCTTCTGTAGCTCAGTTGGTAGAGCATGGCGCTTGTAACGCCAGGGTAGTGGGTTCAATTCCCCGGACCACCCATACGTAGAATGTATGCACACATGACTGTAAGTCGCTTTGGATAAAAGCGTCTGCTAAATGTCATATATTATTATTATTATATATTATTATAAACTGTTGGGTGTCTTAATGTTTAAAGTATCATACTGGGTTATGATCATACTGGGTTATGATCCTACTGGGTTATGATCATACTGGGTTATGATCATACTGGGTTCTGCTCCAGTATAAACTGTTGGTTATCTTAATGTTTAAATAAAGTATCATACTGGGTTATGATCCTACTGGGTTATGATCCTACTGGGTTATGATCCTACTGGGTTCTGCTCCAGTATAAAGTGTTGGGTGTCTTAATGTTTGAATAAGATGGCACAGCGGACAGGAATAATCACTAGGTGAAATGACGTGTGGGCAAATGACTGGTTTTAGTTCTTCCCTTCCCCTGAAGTCATGCTGGGTGAAGTGTGTGTGTGTGTGTGTGTGTGTGTGTGTGTGTGTGTGTGTGTGTGTGTGTGTGTGTGTGTGTGTGTGTGTGTGTGTGTGTGTGTGTGTGTGCGTGCGTGCGTGCGTGCGTGCGTGCGTGCGTGCGTGCGTGCGTGCGTGCGTGTGTGCGTGTGTGTGTGTGCGTGCGTGCGTGTGTGTGTGTGTCAGACCTGGGAAGACTATAGTTTTAACTACGCTTTGTTGGAAGTTAACTCTTTTATTTGAATGCGGATCCCCAAAAATTACAACTTTTCCTTATTATATTTCCTTTCCTTTCAACACATAATAGCCATATTTTGTAACTGTTAGCATTCTCAGTAACACTAAACATGAAACTGTTCTTGTTTCTATGTAATAAAACTGTGATTACTTATGGAGCAACATTTTATTTGTTGTTATATGATACTCTGGTAACTGCAGTTTAATTGAAGAGCAATGAGATTAGAGGTTTTTGTCACTACTGTAAACAAGAGGAATAGTGACTGTTCTTTATTCCACTTATGTAATAACGTCATTCGGGGCGGCAGCGTAGCCTAGTGGTTAAGAGCGTTGGACTAGTAACCGGAAGGTTGCGAGTTCAAACCCCCGAGCTGACAAGGTACAAATCTGTCGTTCTGCCCCTGAGCAGGCAGTTAACCCACTGTTCCCAGGCCGTCATTGAAAATAAGAATATGTTCTTAACTGACTTGCCTGGTAAAATAAAAAAATATATAAAAAATATATATTAAAATGCCATTATAAATCCCTTTCCAAAGTCCTGTGTAACATCAATGTTGCTATTGTTATAATCGCAAAATGACTCCCATATATACAAGACCTGGATGTCAAGTGTCTGGCGGATTACCTTGTCTCTCTCATGAGGAACACATATCTGTTCGCCATTTTAAATCTCATTGTGAACATATATCTCTATCTATCTGTAAAGCTGAAAAAGCGGCCTGCTTTACCGCTGAGGGGTCCCTCATTCTAGGATTTATGCTCCAGTGGAGTCCGAAATTGATAAACGACACCCTCGATAAAGACGAGCAATAATGACTGTATAACAATCGGCAGTTCAAGTACTGAGCTACACTGAGTGTGCGAAACATTAAGAACACCTTCCTAATAGTCAGTTGCACCCCCTCTCTTGCCCCTCAGAACAGCTTCAATTCATCGGGTCGTGGACTCCACAAGGTGTGGAAAGCGTTCCACAGGGACAGTGGCCCATGTTGACTCCAGTGTTTCCTACAAACGTGTTAATTTGGCTGGATGTCCTTTGGGTGGTGGACCATTCTTCATACATTTACATTTACATTTAAGTCATTTAGCAGACGCTCTTATACATATGGGGAAACTGTTGAGCAACCCAGCAGCGTTGAAGTTCTTGACACAAACTGGTGCGCCTGGCACCTACTACCAGACCCCGTTCAAAGACACTTCAATCTTTTGTCTTGCCCATTCACCCTCTGAATGGCTCACACACACACAATCCATGTCTCAACTGTCTCCTCCCCTCCATCTACACTGATTGAAGTGTATTTAACAACTGACATCAATACAGGATCATAGCCTCCACCTGGATACACCTGGTCAGTCTACGTCATGGAAAGAGCAGGTGTTCCTAATGTTTTGTACACTCAGTGTATATTGTATGCAAAAACAATAGTTCCAGGTTCTAAGCACCAGATCTCCAGTGCTCCCCCACAGCCCGGTTCATCCTGTGCCTCAGCGCTCTGGAGGTACCAGGCTAAAGTGGGCATTCAGCCTGGAAGAGTGGTGCCAAGGATAAGCACCAGATCTCCAGTGCTCCCCCACAGCCCGGTTCATCCTGTGCCTCAGCGCTCTGGAGGTACCAGGCTAAAGTGGGCATTCAGCCTGGAAGAGTGGTGCCAAGGATAAGCACCAGTGCTCCCCCACAGCCCGGTTCGACCTGTGCCTGCTCCATGGACCAGACCTCCAGTAGGTCTTCCCAGTCTGGTGAGTCCTGTGCCTGCTCCACGGGTCAGTCCGGAACCTGCAGCAATGGTCCCCAGTCCGGGGGCCTCCGTTGACGGTCCCCAGTCTGAGGCCTCCGGCGAGGGTCCCCAGTCCTGGGCCTGCGGAGAGGGTCCCCAGTCCTGGGCCTGCGGAGAGGGTCCCCGCACCAGAGGCGCCACCAAAGTGAGGGGGATCTAGAGGTGGAGCGGGGTCTGCTTACCGCACCGGAGCCGCCACCAGGATAGATGCCCACCCGGACCCTCCCCTATAGTGTCAGGTTTGCGGCCGGAGTCTGCACCTTTGGGGGGAGGTACTGTCACGCCCTGACCTTAGAGATATTTTTATTCTCTATGTTTGGTTGGTCAGGGTGTGACTCGGGTGGGAAACTCTATGTTCTTTATTTCTATGTTTTGGCCGGGGTATGGTTCTCATTCAGGGACAGGTGTCTAATCGTTGTCTCTGATTGGGAATCATACTTAGGCAGCCTGTTTTGCCACCTTAGTTTTGTGGGATGTTGTTTTTGTACAGCTCTGTGTCGCCTACCGAATGTTACATTCCTTTTCCTTTGTTTTTAGGTGTTCATTTTTAATAAGGACAAAATGTACGCCTACAACGCTGCACCTTGGTCCCATCATTTCCACGAGCGTAACAGTGTGTGAGGAGTGGACCTGGTTCTAGATCACAGAGCCATTCAATTAACTGTTGTTCAATGAACAAACATTTACCTCCTCTCATCTCCCACATACATCCACCTCCACCTCCAAAGCCCTAGAAGCCTCCTCTCCCACATACATCCACCTCCACATCCACAGCCCTAAGAAGCCTCCTCTCATCTCCCACATACATCCACATCCACAAGAGGCCTCATCTCCCACATACATCCACCTCCACCTCCACAGCTCTAAGAAGCCTCCTCTCATCTCACACATACATCCACCTCCACCTCCACAGCCCTAAGAAGCCTCCTCTCATCTCACACATACATCCACATCCACCTCCACAGCTCTAAGAAGCCTCCTCTCATCTCACACATACATCCACCTCCACCTCCACAGCCCTAAGAAGCCTCCTCTCATCTCACACATACATCCACCTCCACCTCCACAGCTCTAAGAAGCCTCCTCTCATCTCACACATACATCCACCTCCACCTCCACAGCCCTAAGAAGCCTCCTCTCATCTCACACATACATCCACAGCCCTAAGAAGCCTCCTCTCATCTCACACATACATCCACATCCACCTCCACATCCACAGCCCTAAGAAGCAACTTCTCGTCTCTTGAGTGTACATCCACAGGAAAACAGAGATGACTTTAGGCTATTTAACTTACAAACATAAAGCTGAATGGTGATCGATTTTCACAGGAGGATTTGCACCTCAAATGTACTTCAAATAGCAACATTTTACTGCAATCTCCTTAGGGATAAAGGAATCCTGCCTATCAGACTGCAGGGAGACAGAGATGTTCATTTTCAATGCATCGAGAGACAGAATACAGTAACTGTAACTACAGTAGTGTCATAGAATAGAGTTGGACCAATAGAATGACATCTTGACATTCTAAGAGACAGCATAACTACAGTAGTGTCATAGAATAGAGTTGGACCAATAGAATGACATCTTGACATTCTAAGAGACAGCATAACTACAGTAGTGTCATCTGGACATTCTAACAGACAGTATAACTACAGTAGTGTCATCTGGACATTCTAACAGACAGTATAACTACAGCATAACTACAGTAGTGTCATCTTGACATTCTAACAGACAGTATAACTACAGTAGTGTCATCTGGACATTCTAACAGACAGTATAACTACAGTAGTGTCATCTGGACATTCTAAGAGACAGTATAACTACAGCATAACTACAGTAGTGTCATCTGGACATTCTAACAGACAGTATAACTACAGTAGTGTCATCTGGACATTCTAACAGACAGTATAACTACAGTAGTGTCATCTGGACATTCTAACAGACAGTATAACTACAGTAGTGTCATCTGGACATTCTAACAGACAGTATAACTACAGTAGTGTCATCTGGACATTCTAACAGACAGTATAACTACAGTAGTGTCATCTGGACATTCTAACAGACAGTATAACTACAGTAGTGTCATCTGGACATTCTAACAGACAGTATAACTACAGTAGTGTCATCTGGACATTCTAACAGACAGCATAACTACAGTAGTGTCATCTGGACATTCTAACAGACAGTATAACTACAGTAGTGTCATCTGGACATTCTAACAGACAGCATAACTACAGTAGTGGCATCTGGACATTCTAACAGACAGTATAACTACAGTAGTGTCATCTGGGCATTCTAACAGACAGTATAACTACAGTAGTGTCATCTGGGCATTCTAACAGACAGTATAACTACAGTAGTGTCATCTGGGCATTCTAACAGACAGTATAACTACAGTAGTGTCATCTGGACATTCTAACAGACAGTATAACTACAGCATAACTACAGTAGTGTCATCTGGACATTCTAACAGACAGTATAACTACAGCATAACTACAGTAGTGTCATCTGGACATTCTAACAGACAGTATAACTACAGCATAACTACAGTAGTGTCATCTGGGCATTCTAACAGACAGCATAACTACAGTAGTGTCATCTGGACATTCTAACAGACAGTATAACTACAGCATAACTACAGTAGTGTCATCTGGGCATTCTAACAGACAGTATAACTACAGTAGTGTCATCTGGACATTCTAACAGACAGTATAACTACAGTAGTGTCATCTGGACATTCTAACAGACAGTATAACTACAGTAGTGTCATCTGGACATTCTAACAGACAGCATAACTACAGTAGTGTCATCTGGACATTCTAACAGACAGTATAACTACAGCATAACTACAGTAGTGTCATCTGGACATTCTAACAGACAGTATAACTACAGTAGTGTCATCTGGACATTCTAACAGACAGTATAACTACAGCATAACTACAGTAGTGTCATCTGGACATTCTAACAGACAGTATAACTACAGTAGTGTCATCTGGACATTATAACAGACAGTATAACTACAGTAGTGTCATCTGGACATTCTAACAGACAGTATAACTACAGTAGTGTCATCTGGGCATTCTAACAGATAGTATAACTACAGTAGTGTCATCTGGACATTCTAACAGACAGTATAACTACAGCATAACTACAGTAGTGTCATCTGGACATTCTAACAGACAGTATAACTACAGTAGTGTCATCTGGACATTCTAACAGACAGTATAACTACAGTAGTGTCATCTGGACATTCTAACAGACAGTATAACTACAGTAGTGTCATCTGGACATTCTAACAGACAGTATAACTACAGCATAACTACAGTAGTGTCATAGGAAAGAGTGTGACCAATAGAATGACATCATCATTGTGTATTGTGATCATGGACATACAGTTTGGGATGGAACTTTAACTCCAACAGGAGTCTGCAGCTAGACGATAGATTAGACTCAGTATCTGTTGAATGGTTGAAATGTTAACAATGAAGAGAGACTGCTCATCCCTTCTGTAGCTCTGCATCACAATGTGGAGTAAACCTTTCCTCAAAGAGCTCATGGCATCATGACTAAGTATCCATTTCATGTGAGTTTTTGACTGATGTTACTCTCGTGTGATGATGAGATAACTTGCCAGGTGTTATCTCCACAAGATAATGCCTAGGCTTTAGCTCAGCTGGTTAACACAGTGTTGTGACAGGAGACCCCGGACTCCGACCCAGACAGCCAGACACCAAGCTAACACAGAAACACACATCCTAGCATCAAACCCTGTTGCCCTTTGTTTACTTTGCAAAGAGCATTCTAGAACATCAGGCCCCGATTCTATTCCACCATTCTACTGCACGTTTCCACGGTTCCCCTTGAAATATTTCAGCTGGAACAAGAAGAACCATAAATGTTAGACCACTGGAGACATCTTTG
>NW_025748064.1:0-40000 GCF_021184085.1 Oncorhynchus gorbuscha | reverse complement strand
GAGTGAGTGAGTGAGTGAGTGAGTGAGTGAGTGAGTGAGTGAGTGAGTGAGTGAGTGAGTGAGTGAGTGAGTGAGTGAGTGAGTGAGTGAGTGAGTGAGTGAGTGTACCTTGACCTCTCCGTCGTTAGCGAAGTGTCCCAGAGCAGTCATGATCTTAGGCACGGCAGCCGACAGAGTCTCCTGGACAGTCTCCTCCTGTCTCTTCGTGATCCTGGTCAGACAGGGGAGGAGGTTCACCAGGTACGGTCTGGAGGAGGGAGAGGAGAGGTCAGGGACCGAGCCAGTCCTCAGCAGACCGGGTACATAACAACAGATCCTGAGCCAGTCCTCAGGAGACCAGGTACATAACAACAGATCCTGAGCCAGTCCTCAGCAGACCGGGTACATAACAACAGATCCTGAGCCAGTCCTCAGCAGACCGGGTACATAACAACAGATCCTGAGCCAGTCCTCAGGAGACCAGGTACATAACAACAGATCCTGAGCCAGTCCTCAGCAGACCGGGTACATAACAACAGATCCTGAGCCAGTCCTCAGGAGACCGGGTAAATAACAACAGATCCTGAGCCAGCCCTCAGCAGACCGGGTAAATAACAACAGATCCTGAGTCAGTCCTCAGGAGACCGGGTAAATAACAACAGCTCCTGAGCCAGTCCTCAGCAGACCGGGTAAATAACAACAGATCCTGAGCCAGTCCTCAGCAGACCGGGTACATAGTATTACCCCACGGGACCCAACACCTCATAGTATTACCCCACCTCATAGTATTACCCCACAGGACCAACACCTCATAGTATTACCCCACAGGACCAACACCTCATAGTATTACCCCACCTCATAGTATTACCCCACAGGACCAACACCTCATAGTATTACCCCACCTCATAGTATTACCCCACAGGACCAACACCTCATAGTATTACCCCACCTCATAGTATTACCCCACAGGACCAACACCTCATAGTATTACCCCACCTCATAGTATTACCCCACGGGACCCAACACCTCATAGTATTACCCCACCTCATAGTATTACCCCACAGGACCAACACCTCATAGTATTACCCCACCTCATAGTATTACCCCACAGGACCAACACCTCATAGTATTACCCCACCTCATAGTATTACCCCACGGGACCCAACACCTCATAGTATTACCCCACCTCATAGTATTACCCCACAGGACCCAACACCTCATAGTATTACCCCACCTCATAGTATTACCCCACAGGACCAACACCTCATAGTATTACCCCACCTCATAGTATTACCCCACAGGACCAACACCTCATAGTATTACCCCACCTCATAGTATTACCCCACAGGACCAACACCTCATAGTATTACCCCACCTCATAGTATTACCCCACAGGACCCAACACCTCATAGTATTACCCCACCTCATAGTATTACCCCACAGGACCCAACACCTCATAGTATTACCCCACCTCATAGTATTACCCCACCTCATAGTATTACCCCACAGGACCCAACACCTCATAGTATTACCCCACCTCATAGTATTACCCCACCTCATAGTATTACCCCACAGGACCCAACACCTCATAGTATTACCCCACAGGACAAAAATGCTGACTGCGTCTACTCAGGTGTGTGTGTGTGTGTGTGTGTGTGTGTGTGTGTGTGTGTGTGTGTGTGTGTGTGTGTGTGTGTGTGTGTGTGTGTGTGTGTGTGTGTGTGTGTGTGTGTGTGTGTGTGTCCTACCTGCATTTCTGTGGTCTGACGAGGTGTGCTAGCTCAGCGAATCTCCAGAGAGCAGCCCTCAGGCTCCGAGAGGCACCGTTCTAACACACACACACACCTTTATCGTCATCATCTTCATCAACATGTCCATCATCATCATCAACATAAACATTACCATCCTGATATTTTCCCTCGTCATCATAACCAAAACCACCACAGTCAATCACAATTAACATTTGTCATAATATTCGTCTTACTCTTCATCATCATCAGTTACCACATCGATCCATTGAGGATCAGTGAACAGGACTCCATAACGACAGAGGACTCCATAACGACAGAGGACTCCATAACGACAGAGGACTCCATAACGACAGAGGACTCCATAACGACAGAGGACTCCATAACGACAGAGGACTCCATAACGACAGAGGACTCCATAACGACAGAGGACTCCATAACGACAGAGGACTCCATAACGACAGAGGACTCCATAACGACAGAGGACTCCATAACGACAGAGGACTCCATAACGACAGAGGACTCCATAACGACAGAGGACTCCATAACGACAGAGGACTCCATAACGACAGAGGACACCATAACGACAGAGGACACCATAACGACAGAGGACACCATAACGACAGGACTCCATAACAACAACAACTTTATCTACAAACCTTTTTAATTTCTTTGTAGAGCTCCAGCTGCAGTCTGGGCAGGTTGGAGTCCATCAGCGCCTGATAGAGAGAGACAGAGAGACGTAAAAACTACAACCTGACAGAACTAGAACGAGAGAACTAGATAGAGAGAACTAGATAGAGAGAACGAGAGAGAGAGAACGAGAGAGAGAGAACGAGAGAGAACGAGAGAGAGAGAACGAGAGAGAACGAGATAGAGAGAACGAGATAGAGAGAACGAGATAGAGAGAACGAGATAGAGAGAACGAGATAGAGAGAACGAGATAGAGAGAACGAGATAGAGAGAACGAGATAGAGAGAACGAGATAGAGAGAACGAGATAGAGAGAACGAGATAGAGAGAACGAGATAGAGAGAACGAGATAGAGAGAACGAGATAGAGAGAACGAGATAGAGAGAACGAGAGAGAACGAGATAGAGAGAACGAGAGAGAACGAGATAGAGAGAACGAGAGAGAACGAGATAGAGTGAACGAGAGAGAACGAGATAGAGAGAACGAGAGAGAACGAGATAGAGAGAACGAGATAGAGAGAACGAGAGAGAACTAGATAGAGAGAACGAGAGAGAACTAGATAGAGAGAACGAGAGAGAACTAGATAGAGAGAACGAGAGAGAACTAGATAGAGAGAACTAGATAGAGAGAACGAGAGAGAACTAGATAGAGAGAACGAGAGAGAACTAGATAGAGCGAACGAGAGAGAACTAGATAGAGCGAACGAGAGAGAACTAGATAGAGCGAACGAGAGAGAACTAGATAGAGCGAACGAGAGAGAACTAGATAGAGCGAACGAGAGAGAACTAGATAGAGCGAACGAGAGAGAACTAGATAGAGAGAACGAGAGAGAACTAGATAGAGAGAACGAGAGAGAACTAGATAGAGAGAACGAGAGAGAACTAGATAGAGAGAACGAGAGAGAACTAGATAGAGAGAACGAGAGAGAACTAGATAGAGAGAACGAGAGAGAACTAGATAGAGAGAACGAGAGAGAACTAGATAGAGAGAACGAGAGAGAACTAGATAGAGAGAACGAGAGAAAGAACTAGATAGAGAACTAGTTAGAGAGAACTAGAGAGAACTAGATAGAGAACTAGTTAGAGAGAACGAGAGAGAACTAGATAGAGAAAGAGAGACATAACATATAGTTCTGAGGACAGCAGAAGATGGGGTCCTCACTCACTTTGATGATTTTGTTCAGGCACTCGTCTGCCACCATCCTGACGTCCGACTCTCTGTCGTCGCTGCACAGCAAGAACATCTCCATGGCGATGCCCAGAAGCTTCTGGAACTCCGGAGACGTTCTAATCCCACAGCCATAGAGACAAGAGAGGAACTGTCATTAAACACACACCTCATTCTGATACCCCCCACACACCTCATTCTGATACCCCCTCACACACCTCGTTCTGATACCCCCTCACACACCTCATTCTGATACCCCCTCACACACCTCATTCTGATACCCCCTCACACACCTCGTTCTGATACCCCCCCTCACACACCTCGTTCTGATACCCCCCCTCACACACCTCATTCTGATACCCCCTCACACCCCCTCACACACCTCATTCTGATACCCCCCCTCACACACCTCATTCTGATACCCCCCCTCACACACCTCATTCTGATACCCCCCTCACACACCTCATTCTGATACCCCCCCCCTCACACACCTCATTCTGATACCCCCTCACACACCTCATTCTGATACCCCCTCACACACCTCATTCTGATACCCCCCAAATACCTCATTCTGATACCCCCCCTCACCCACCTCGTTCTGACCCCCTCACCCACCTCGCTCTGACCCCCCTCACCCACCTCGTTCTGATACCCTCCCTCACCCACCTCGTTCTGATAACCCCCTCAAACACCTCGTTCTGATAACCCCCTCACACACCTCGTTCTGATAACCCCCTCACACACCTCGTTCTGATAACCCCCTCACACACCTGGTTCTGATAACCCCTCACACACCTCGTTCTGATAACCCCCTCACACACCTCGTTCTGATAACCCCCTCACACACCTCGTTCTGATAACCCCTCACACACCTCGTTCTGATACCCCCTCACACACCTCGCTCTGATACCCCCCTCACACACCTCGTTCTGATACCCCCTCACCCACCTCGTTCTGATACCCCCCCCACCCACCTCGTTCTGATACCCCCCTCACACACCTCGTTCTGATACCCCCCTCACACACCTCGTTCTGATACCCCCTCACACACCTCGTTCTGATACCCCCCTCACACACCTCGTTCTGATACCCCCCTCACACACCTCGTTCTGATACCCCTCCTCACACACCTCGCTTCTGATACCCCCTCACACACCTCGTTCTGATACCCCCTCACACACCTCGTTCTGATACCCCCTCACACACCTCGCTCTGATACCCCCTCCACACACCTCGTTCTGATACCCCCCCTCACACATCTCGTTCTGATACCCCCTCCTCACACACCTCGTTCTGATACCCCCCCTCACACACCTCGTTCTGATACCCCCCTCCTCACACACCTCATTCTGATACCCCCTCCTCACACACCTCATTCTGATACCCCCCTCCTCACACACCTCATTCTGACACCCCCCTCACCCACCTCGTTCTGACACCCCCTCACCCACCTCATTCTGATACACACACACCCCCCTCACACACCTCATTCTGATACACCCCCTCCACACACACCTCATACTGATACCCCCCTCACACACCTCATTCTGATACACCCCCTCACACACCTCATACTGATACACCCCCCTCCACACACACCTCATTCTGATACACCCCCCCTCACACACCTCATTCTGATACACCCCCTCCACACACACCTCATACTGATACCCCCCCCCACACACCTCATTCTGATACACCCCCTCACACACCTCATACTGATACACCCCCTCCACACACACCTCATTCTGATACACCCCCTCACACACCTCATTCTGATACACACCCCCTCACACACCTCATTCTGATACACACCCTCACACACCTCATTCTGATACACACCCCCCCCTCACACACCTCATTCTGATACACCCCCCCCTCACACACCTCATACTGATACCCCCCCACCACACACACCTCATTCTGATACACCCCCCTCACACACCTCATTCTGATACACACACACCCCCCCCCCCTCACACACCTCATTCTGATACACCCCCTCACACACCTCATTCTGATACACCCCCCCCCCTCACACATCTCATTCTGATACACCCCCTCACACACCTCATACTGATACACCCCCCTCCACACACACCTCATTCTGATACCCCCCTCCACACACACCTCATACTGATACACCCCCCTCCACACACACCTCATTCTGATACACCCCCCCTCCACACACACCTCATTCTGATACACCCCCCCCTCACACACCTCATTCTGATACACCCCCCCCCCCCTCACACACCTCATACTGATACCCCCTCCACACACACCTCATTCTGATACCCCCTCCACACACACCTCATTCTGATACCCCCTCCACACACACCTCATTCTGATACCCCCCTCCACACACACCTCATTCTGATACCCCCTCCACACACACCTCATTCTGATACCCCCCTCCACACACACACCTCATTCTGATACCCCCTCCACACACACACCTCATTCTGATACCCCCCTCCACACACACCTCATTCTGATACCCCCCTCCACACACACCTCATTCTGATACCCCCTCCACACACACCTCATTCTGATACCCCCCTCCACACACACACCTCATTCTGATACCCCCCCACACACACACACCTCATTCTGATACCCCCCTCCACACACACACCTCATTCTGATACCCCCTCCACACACCATAAATATACTGTATCCCCGATCAACATATAAATATACTGTATCCCTGATCAACATATAAATATACTGTATCCCTGATCATCATATAAATATACTGTATCCTGATCAACATATAAATATACTGTATCCCTGATCAACATATAAATATACTGTATCCCTGATCAACATATAAATATACTGTATCCCCGATCAACATATAAATATACTGTATCCCCTCAACATATAAATATACTGTATCCCGATCAACATATAAATATACTGTATCCCTGATCAACATATAAATATACTGTATCCCTGATCAACATATAAATATACTGTATCCCTGATCAACATATAAATATACTGTATCCCCGATCAACATATAAATATACTGTATCCCGATCAACATATAAATATACTGTATCCCGATCAACATATAAATATACTGTATCCCCGATCAACATATAAATATACTGTATCCCGATCAACATATAAATATACTGTATCCCCGATCAACATATAAATATACTGTATCCCTGATCAACATATAAATATACTGTATCCCCGATCAACATATAAATATACTGTATCCCTGATCAACATATAAATATACTGTATCCCTGATCAACATATAAATATACTGTATCCCTGATCAACATATAAATATACTGTATCCCTGATCATCATATAACCATAAATATACTGTATCCCTGATCAACATATAAATATACTGTATCCCTGATCATCATATAAATATACTGTATCCCCGATCAACATATAAATATACTGTATCCCTGATCAACATATAAATATACTGTATCCCTGATCAACATATAAATATACTGTATCCCCGATCAACATATAAATATACTGTATCCCCGATCAACATATAAATATACTGTATCCCTGATCAACATATAAATATACTGTATCCCTGATCAACATATAAATATACTGTATCCCTGATCAACATATAACCATAAATATACTGTATCCCCGATCAACATATAAATATACTGTATCCCTGATCATCATATAACCATAAATATACTGTATCCCTGATCAACATATAAATATACTGTATCCCTGATCAACATATAACCATAAATATACTGTATCCCCGATCAACATATAACCATAAATATACTGTATCCCTGATCAACATATAAATATACTGTATCCCTGATCAACATATAACCATAAATATACTGTATCCCCGATCAACATATAAATATACTGTATCCCTGATCATCATATAACCATAAATATACTGTATCCCTGATCAACATATAAATATACTGTATCCCTGATCAACATATAACCATAAATATACTGTATCCCCGATCAACATATAAATATACTGTATCCCTGATCAACATATAAATATACTGTATCCCTGATCAACATATAACCATAAATATACTGTATCCCCTGATCAACATATAAATATACTGTATCCCTGATCATCATATAAATAAATATACTGTATCCCTGATCAACATATAAATATACTGTATCCCCGATCAACATATAAATATACTGTATCCCTGATCAACATATAACCATAAATATACTGTATCCCTGATCAACATATAAATATACTGTATCCCTGATCAACATATAACCATAAATATACTGTATCCCCGATCAACATATAACCATAAATATACTGTATCCCCGATCAACATATAAATATACTGTATCCCCGATCAACATATAAATATACTGTATCCCTGATCAACATATAAATATACTGTATCCCTGATCAACATATAAATATACTGTATCCCTGATCAACATATAAATATACTGTATCCCCGATCAACATATAAATATACTGTATCCCCGATCAACATATAAATATACTGTATCCCTGATCAACATATAGCCAGATGACAGTTGTGTTTACGGTGGTTGATTTGGCGACCTTCATTCTGGTAAAACACCCATTTTCAACAACAGCACATTTGATTTGAAAAAAAAATAGCAAATTACATTGGTTGTCCCTCAACTAATAGCCTAATATGGCACCCTATTCCCTATATAGTGCACTACTTTAGACCAGAGCTCTATGGCACCCTATTCCCTATATAGTGCACTACTTTAGACCAGAGCCCTATGGCACCCTATTCCCTATATAGTGCACTACTTTAGACCAGAGCTCTATGGCACCCTATTCCCTATATAGTGCACTACTTTAGACCAGAGCCCTATGGCACCCTATTCCCTATATATTGCACTACTTTAGACCAGAGCCTGATGAAAGTAGTGGGAAAAGGGTCCCATTTGGGATGTATACATAATTATCTGTAAACCTCATCTGACAAGTCAGTCAGTCAGTCAGTCAGTCAGCCTGTACATGCCCCATGCCTGAGTATGTACGTGTGCATGTGTGTACATGTAATGTATTCAAATGACTTATAAACAGTAATCTCGGGTCAGTTTTATGAATGAAGTCCCTATGGGTTCATAACGGCACTGGCCGTGGGTAACGCTGATCCCAGATCAGTGGTGGCGGGCAGGCTTACCTCAGAGACTGGGCTATGATGTTCTCACATATGGTCATGCAGTGGGCCACTCTGTCCTTTTTGGTGGTGGCCAGCTCTTTCTTCCTACAGAGAGAGAGGGGGAGAGAAAGAGCAACAGTGTGTGTGTGTGTGTGTGTGTGTGTGTGTGTGTGTGTGTGTGTGTGTGTGTGTGAGAGAGAGAAATCAGGTAACAAAGGGTTAATTAAGAGCACATGCAAGAAAAAAGAAGACTGGTCGCATTACCTTGCCTAACGAAGTGGAACAACAATGGAGAATGTGTGTGTGTGTGTGATGCCAGTCTATTGCTAAAGGTAAGACTGATTACAAGGTCACTGTACATGCCTGTACAACCTACATTGACACTGTTAAATGGTTCATTAAATTGTTAACTAACAGCTAGCCGGACTATCTGCATCGACTCATCACATACGCTACTGCTACTGTTGATTATCTCCCCTGTAGCCTGGTCACTTTATCTCTGCCTGTATATGTACTGACTCATCACATACCTGGCTGCTACTGTTGATTATCTACCCTGTAGCCTGGTCACTTTATCTCTACCTGTATATGTACTGACTCATCACATACCTGGCTGCTACTGTTGATTATCTACCCTGTAGCCTGGTCACTTTATCTCTGCCTGTATATGTACTGACTCATCACATACCTGGCTGCTACTGTTGATTATCTACCCTGTAGCCTGGTCACTTTATCTCTACCTGTATATGTACTGACTCATCACATACCTGGCTGCTACTGTTGATTATCTACCCTGTAGCCTGGTCACTTTATCTCTACCTGTATATGTACTGACTCATCACATACCTGGCTGCTACTGTTGATTATCTACCCTGTAGCCTGGTCACTTTATCTCTACCTGTATATGTACAGAGCTTTCAGAAATAATTCACACCCCTTGACTTTTCATCCACCTTTCGTTGTTACAGCCTGAATTTAAAACGGATTCAACTGCGATTTGATTGTGTCACTGTCCTACACACACAATAATCCATCATGTCAAAGTGGAATTATGTTTTAAGACTTTTTTATTTTTACAAATGAATTCAAATTGAAAGCTGAAATGTCTTGAGTCAATAAGTATTCCCACCCTTTTGTTCTGACAAGCCTAAATCAGTTCAGGAGTAAAATTGTGCTTAACAAGTCACATAACAAGTTGTAAGGACTCACTGTCTACAATAATAGTGTCTAACATGATTTTTGCATGACTACCTCGTCTCTGTACCCCAACACATACAATTATCTGTAAGGTCCATCAGTCGAGCAGTGAATTTCAAACGCAGTTTCAACTACAAAGACCAGGGAGGTTTTCCAGGGAGGTTTTCCAGTGCTCAGAGAGATATTCAAAAAGAAGGCGCCTATTGGTAGAAAATATCACTTTGAACATGGTGAAGATATTCATTACCCTTTGGATGGTGTATCTATACACCAAGTCACTACAAAGATACAGTCACTACAGTCAGTCACTACTAACTCAGTTGCCGGAGAGGAAAGAAACCGCTCAGGGATTTCACCATGAGGCCAATGGGGACTGTAAAATAGTAACAGAGTTTAATGGCTGTGATAGGAGAAAACTGAGGATGGATCAACAACATTGTAGTTACTCCACAATACTAACCTAAGTGACAGAGGGAAAAGAAGCTTGTACAGAATAAAAAAATATTCCAAATAATGCATCCTGTTTGCAACATGGGCACTAAAGTAAAACTGGAAAAATGTGGCAAAGCAATTACATTTATGTCCTGAATACAATGCATTATGTTTGGGGCAAATCCAACACGTCTCTGAGTACCACTCTTCATATTTTCAAGCATGGTGGTGGCAGACTCATGTTATGGGTATGCTTGTCATTGGCAAGAACTAGAGAGTTTCTTTTAGGATAAAAATTAATGGAATAGAGCGAAGCACAGGCAAGAATCCTCGAGGAAAACCTGATTCAGTTTGCTTTCAGCAGGACAATAACCTACAACAAGGCCAAATATACACTGGAGTTTCTTACCAAGAAGACATTGAATGTTCCTGAGTGGCCTACTAACAGTTGACTTAAAATCAGCTTCAAAATCTATGTCAAGACTTGAAAATGGCTGTCTAGCAATGATCAACAACCAACTTCACAAAGCGGGAATACATTTTTTAACAATAATGTTCACATATTGTACAATCCAGGTGTGTAAATCTCTTAGAGACTCACAACTATAATGGCTGCCAAAATGTGATTCAAACATCTCAGGTGGTCTTTCATTTATTTTTCACAGAAAAAGTTCAAATTGTCTTCCACTTTGACATTAGAATACTTTGTGTGGATTGTTGTCGAAAAAAAATCTAATTGAATACGGTTTTCATCCCACTTTGTAACACAACAAAACGTGGAAAAAGTCAAGGGGTGTGAATACTTTCTCAAGGCTCTGTATTTCCTCCTGTTAGTATTTCTCTATGTTCTCTCTCTCTCTGCATTGTTGGGGAAGGTCCTGTCAGTAAGCATGTCACTGTTAGTCTACACCTGTTGTTTACCAAGCATGTGACAAACACAAATGTCATTATGTTGCTTTGATTAAAGAAATATATGCCATTTAGCAGACGCTTTTATCCAAAGCGACTTACAGTCATGTGTGCATACATTCTACGTATGGGTGGTCCCGGGAATCGAACCCACTACCCTGGCGTTACAAGCGCCATGCTCTACCAACTGAGCTACAGAAGGTATTGAAATCAATTATACATATAATTATAATAATATAATGTATATTAGACAACAAGCAACGAATGATTGTGGGGGGGTGGAAACTAAAATCAGTCAATCTGCACAATGTATATGAGAGAAGAGAAATTAAACTTGATTTTTATTTATTTTTTCCAAGACTTTACTTTAGTGAAATCATAACGTAATATTTAGTCCACCTTGGCATTTGTTTACAAGCTCCAGCTATCAAATAGACGTGGGGTGTAAGACTGTGTTGCTGTGTGTGTTGTGATAGGGTGGACGGTGACAGCTAGCTAGCTATAAGGTTAGCATCGCTAACTAGCTAGCTATAAGGTTAGCATCGCTAACTAGCTAGCTATAAGGTTAGCATCGCTAACTAGCTAGCTATAAGGTTAGCATCGCTAACTAGCTAGCTATAAGGTTAGCATCGCTAACTAGCTATAAGGTTAGCATCGCTAACTAGCTAGCTATAAGATTAGCATCGCTAACTAGCTAGCTATAAGGTTAGCATCGCTAACTAGCTATAAGGTTAGCATCGCTAACTAGCTAGCTATAAGATTAGCATCGCTAACTAGCTAGCTATAAGGTTAGCATCGCTAACTAGCTAGCTATAAGGTTAGCATCGCTAGCTAGCTAGCTAACCAGCCAACTACCGTGTATGTGTCACGTATAAGCTTAACTCATCGCTAGCAGTGTCTCAACACACAATGACCGTAATAAACAAACACGGACGTACTGTTTTTGAGCCGTCTCCTCGGCCGTCGGCGGTCCCTGTTGTTGTTGGAAAGACTTGAGAGATTCAAAGGCCTTCATTAATTTATCCATGGTGGCCATTTTTTTAACCAGCAGTGGTTAGGTTAGCTTAGCTGTGGATAATATTTACACAATTTGTCGTTTAAGTGTCAGTTAGTTAGCTATCGGAATCAACCAGGGGAGAGCAAAAAAAAAAAAAACACGCACCGGGAAGCGAACCGTCCGTAGTACGACGAGCGTATGAACGCTACTCGCGACTACTTTTTCTGCCGCCTCTCCGACTTCACTTATCGACGCAAGATAATCCTTTATTTCTTTACAATAGCCTCGGTGAATGAATTAGGACGCTGGTTGATGTCGCCACTACCATCCACACTCAAAGCCATCTTCGATGCGCCCGGACAGAATCACAAGGAAGTGGGAGCTCCTGTGACAGTTGGTGGGGAAGGGTTGGGCCAACGCTGCACCGGTAGCCAATCAGAGGAAGCGCGAGCACCAATTAGGACGAGGCTCGGGCCGTCGTCAGTTGTGATTGGGTGGAGGCACCAATAAGGACGAGGCTCGGGCCGTCGTCAGTTGTGATTGGGTGGAGGCACCAATAAGGACGCGGCTCGGGCCGTCGTCAGTTGTGATTGGGTGGAGGCACCAATAAGGACGAGGCTCGGGCCGTCTTCAGTTGTGATTGGGTGGAGGCACCAATAAGGACGAGGCTCGGGCCGTCGTGATTGGGTGGAGGCACCAATAAGGACGAGGCTAGGGCCGTTGTCAGCAGTGATTGGGTGATTGGGTGGATGGGGAACGGCTTTTTTTGTTGTTGTTGAGCGTCACGAGTGCTGAAATCCTGCACGACGAGGCGATATTCCGTGATATCAGAACGGTATATCATATGCACCGTTCACATTCTATGCCTTTCAACGGTAATCCCGACTGTTGAGTCGGGGGGAAAGAAACGGACGTTTCCTTCCAAGTGAGCGATCTTGGCAGAATCATCATGTGATTAGGGCGTGTGTCTGCTCTGGGGAGATGTGGATGAGGTAGTGCGTATTGAAAACATTAGCCCCTGCAGTCACATTGCAGTGTATTTCAGCACGCACACTTATTAGGGTGATATCAACATTTCAATAAAACAGGTAGAATAGAAAAACGTACCAATCAAAATTAAATAAATGTGTTTTCTTCCAATGACTGTCTCACACACCCAGAAATGTAGTACCTGTAGGAAACACTCAATCACTACCTGACATGTAGACTATACCTGTATATGTGCTTTCTATCTGTCCCAAATGGCAGTCTATTCCCTGTGTAGTGCACCACTTTGGACGAGGATCCATAGCACTCAAAAGTAGTACACTACAGTATGGAGGGGTTAAGGCTTTATCCTGCCTTACTGTTGGGTTCCACCTGGGACACCTCCTTTATCCTGCTTTACTGTTGTGTTCAGTTAGGGACACCTCCTTTATCCTTCTGTACGGTTGGGTTCAGTTAGGGACACCTCCTTTATCCTGCTTTACTGTTGGGTTCAGTTAGGGACACCTCCTTTATCCTTCTGTACGGTTGGGTTCAGTTAGGGACACCTCCTTTATCCTTCTGTACGGTTGGGTTCAGTTAGGGACACCTCCTTTATCCTGCTTTACTGTTGGGTTATACCTGGGACACCTCCTTTATCCTGCTTTACTGTTGGGTTCAGTTAGGGACACCTCCTTTATCCTGCTTTACTGTTGGGTTCAGTTAGGGACACCTCCTTTATCCTGCTTTACTGTTGGGTTCAGTTAGGGACACCTCCTTTATCCTGCTTTACTGTTGGGTTCAGTTAGGGACACCTCCTTTATCCTGCTTTACTGTTGGGTTCAGTTAGGGACACCTGCTTTATCCTGCTTTACTGCTGGGTTATACCTGGGACACCTCCTTTATCCTGCTTTACTGTTGGGTTCAGTTAGGGACACCTCCTTTATCCTGCTTTACTGTTGGGTTCAGTTAGGGACACCTCCTTTATCCTGCTTTACTGCTGGGTTATACCTGGGACAACTCCTTTATCCTGCTTTACTGTTGGGTTCAGTTAGGGACACCTTTATCCTGCTGTACTGTTGGGTTCAGTTAGGGACACCTCCTTTATCCTGCTTTACTGTTGGGTTCAGTTAGGGACACCTCCTTTATCCTGCTTTACTGTTGGGTTCAGTTAGGGACACCTGCTTTATCCTGCTTTACTGTTGGGTTCAGTTAGGGACACCTCCTTTATCCTGCTTTACTGTTGGGTTCAGTTAGGGACACCTGCTTTATCCTGCTTTACTGTTGGGTTCAGTTAGGGACACCTCCTTTATCCTGCTTTACTGTTGGGTCTACCTGGGACACCTGCTTTATCCTGCTTTACTGTTGGGTTCAGTTAGAGACACCTCCTTTATCCTGCTTTACTGTTGGGTTCAGTTAGGGACACCTCCTTTATCCTGCTTTACTGTTGGGTTCTACCTGGGACACCTCCTTTATCCTGCTTTACTGTTGGGTTCAGTTAGGCACACCTCCTTTATCCTGCTTTACTGTTGGGTTCAGTTTGGGACACCTCCTTTATCCTGCTTTACTGTTGGGTTCAGTTAGGCACACCTCCTTTATCCTGCTTTACTGTTGGGTTCAGTTAGGGACACCTTTATCCTGCTTTACTGTTGGGTTCAGTTAGGGACACCTCCTTTATCGTGCTTTACTGTTGGGTTCCATCTGGGACACCTCCTTTATCCTGCTTTACTGCTGGCTTCTACCTGGGACACCTCCTTTATCCTGCTTTACTGTTGGGTTCAGTTAGGGACACCTCCTTTATCCTGCTTTACTGTTGGGTTCAGTTAGGGACACCTCCTTTATCCTGCTTTACTGTTGGGTTCAGTTTGGGACACCTCCTTTATCCTGCTTTACTGTTGGGTTCAGTTAGGGACACCTCCTTTATCCTGCTTTACTGTTGGGTCTACCTGGGACACCTCCTTTATCCTGCTTTACTGTTGGGTTATACCTGGGACACCTCCTTTATCCTGCTTTACTGTTGGGTTCAGTTTGGGACACCTCCTTTATCCTGCTTTACTGTTGGGTTCAGTTAGGGACACCTCCTTTATCCTGCTTTACTGTTGGGTCTACCTGGGACACCTCCTTTATCCTGCTTTACTGTTGGGTTATACCTGGGACACCTCCTTTATCCTGCTTTACTGTTGGGTTCAGTTTGGGACACCTCCTTTATCCTGCTTTACTGTTGGGTTCAGTTAGGGACACCTCCTTTATCCTGCTTTACTGTTGGGTTCAGTTAGGGACACCTCCTTTATCCTGCTTTACTGTTGGGTTATATCTGGGACACCTCCTTTATCATGCTTTACTGTTGGGTTCAGTTTGGGACACCTCCTTTATCCTGCTTTACTGTTGGGATCAGTTAGGGACACCTGCTTTATCCTGCTTTACTGTTGGGTTCAGTTAGGGACACTTCCTTTATCCTGCTTTACTGCTGGGTTCTACCTGGGACACCTCCTTTATCCTGCTTTACTGTTGGGTTCAGTTAGGGACACCTCCTTTATCCTGCTTTACTGTTGGGTTCAGTTAGGGACACCTTTATCCTGCTTTACTGTTGGGTTCAGTTAGGGACACCTTTATCCTGCTTTACTGTTGGGTTCAGTTAGGGACACCTCCTTTATCCTGCTTTACTGTTGGGTTCAGTTAGGGACACCTCCTTTATCCTGCTTTACTGTTGGGTTCAGTTAGGGACACCTCCTTTATCCCGCTTTACTGTTGGGTTATATCTGGGACACCTCCTTTATCCTGCTTTACTGTTGGGTTCAGTTTGGGACACCTCCTTTATCCTGCTTTACTGTTGGGTTCAGTTAGGGACACCTGCTTTATCCTGCTTTACTGTTGGGTTCAGTTAGGGACACCTCCTTTATCCTGCTTTACTGTTGGGATCAGTTAGGGACACCTGCTTTATCCTGCTTTACTGTTGGGTTCAGTTAGGGACACCTTTATCCTGCTTTACTGCTGGGTTCTACCTGGGACACCTCCTTTATCCTGCTTTACTGTTGGGTTCAGTTTGGGACACCTCCTTTATCCTGCTTTACTGTTGGGTTGAGTTAGGGACACCTCCTTTATCCTGCTTTACTGTTGGGTCTACCTGGGACACCTCCTTTATCCTGCTTTACTGTTGGGTTATACCTGGGACACCTCCTTTATCCTGCTTTACTGTTGGGTTCAGTTTGGGACACCTCCTTTATCCTGCTTTACTGTTGGGTTCAGTTAGGGACACCTCCTTTATCCTGCTTTACTGTTGGGTTCAGTTAGGGACACCTCCTTTATCCTGCTTTACTGTTGGGTTATATCTGGGACACCTCCTTTATCCTGCTTTACTGTTGGGTTCAGTTTGGGACACCTCCTTTATCCTGCTTTACTGTTGGGTTCAGTTAGGGACACCTGCTTTATCCTGCTTTACTGTTGGGTTCAGTTAGGGACACCTCCTTTATCCTGCTTTACTGTTGGGATCAGTTAGGGACACCTGCTTTATCCTGCTTTACTGTTGGGTTCAGTTAGGGACACCTCCTTTATCCTGCTTTACTGCTGGGTTCTACCTGGGACACCTCCTTTATCCTGCTTTACTGTTGGGTTCAGTTAGGGACACCTCCTTTATCCTGCTTTACTGTTGGGTTCAGTTAGGGACACCTTTATCCTGCTTTACTGTTGGGTTCAGTTAGGGACACCTGCTTTATCCTGCTTTACTGTTGGGTTCAGTTAGGGACACCTCCTTTATCCTGCTTTACTGCTGGGTTCTACCTGGGACACCTCCTTTATCCTGCTTTACTGTTGGGTTCAGTTAGGGACACCTCCTTTATCCTGCTTTACTGTTGGGTTCAGTTAGGGACACCTCCTTTATCCTGCTTTACTGTTGGGTTCAGTTAGGGACACCTCCTTTATCCTGCTTTACTGTTGGGTTATCTGGGACACCTCCTTTATCCTGTTTTACTGTTGGGTTCAGTTTGGGACACCTCCTTTATCCTGCTTTACTGTTGGGTTCAGTTAGGGACACCTGCTTTATCAGTTAGGGAAACCTTTTGTCCTGCTTTACTGTTGGGTTCAGTTAGGGACACCTGCTTTATCCTGCTTTACTGTTGGGTTCAGTTAGGGACACCTCCTTTATCCTGCTTTTTACTGTTGGGTTCAGTTAGGGACACCTTTATCCTGCTTTACTGGGACACCTTGGGTTCAGTTAGGGACACCTATCCTGCTTTACTGTTGGGTTCAGTTAGGGACACCTCCTTTATCCTGCTTTACTGTTGGGTTCAGTTAGGGACACCTTTATCCTGCTTTACTGTTGGGTTCAGTTAGGGACACCTCCTTTATCCTGCTTTACTGTTGGGTCTACCTGGGACACCTCCTTTATCCTGCTTTACTGTTGGGTTATACCTGGGACACCTCCTTTATCCTGCTTTACTGTTGGGTTCAGTTTGGGACACCTCCTTTATCCTGCTTTACTGTTGGGTTCAGTTAGGGACACCTCCTTTATCCTGCTTTACTGTTGGGTTCAGTTAGGGACACCTCCTTTATCCTGCTTTACTGTTGGGTTATATCTGGGACACCTCCTTTATCCTGCTTTACTGTTGGGTTCAGTTTGGGACACCTCCTTTATCCTGCTTTACTGTTGGGTTCAGTTAGGGACACCTGCTTTATCCTGCTTTACTGTTGGGTTCAGTTAGGGACACCTCCTTTATCCTGCTTTACTGTTGGGATCAGTTAGGGACACCTGCTTTATCCTGCTTTACTGTTGGGTTCAGTTAGGGACACCTCCTTTATCCTGCTTTACTGCTGGGTTCTACCTGGGACACCTCCTTTATCCTGCTTTACTGTTGGGTTCAGTTAGGGACACCTCCTTTATCCTGCTTTACTGTTGGGTTCAGTTAGGGACACCTTTATCCTGCTTTACTGTTGGGTTCAGTTAGGGACACCTGCTTTATCCTGCTTTACTGTTGGGTTCAGTTAGGGACACCTCCTTTATCCTGCTTTACTGCTGGGTTCTACCTGGGACACCTCCTTTATCCTGCTTTACTGTTGGGTTCAGTTAGGGACACCTCCTTTATCCTGCTTTACTGTTGGGTTCAGTTAGGGACACCTCCTTTATCCTGCTTTACTGTTGGGTTCAGTTAGGGACACCTCCTTTATCCTGCTTTACTGTTGGGTTCAGTTAGGGACACCTCCTTTATCCTGCTTTACTGTTGGGTTCACACACCTCCTTTATCCTGCTTTACTGTTGGGTTCAGTTAGGGACACCTCCTTTATCCTGCTTTACTGTTGGGTTCAGTTAGGGACACCTCCTTTATCCTGCTTTACTGTTGGGTTCAGTTAGGGACACCTCCTTTATCCTGCTTTACTGTTGGGTTATATCTGGGACACCTCCTTTATCCTGTTTTACTGTTGGGTTCAGTTTGGGACACCTCCTTTATCCTGCTTTACTGTTGGGTTCAGTTAGGGACACCTGCTTTATCCTGCTTTATTGTTGGGTTCAGTTAGGGAAACCTCCTTTATCCTGCTTTACTGTTGGGTTCAGTTAGGGACACCTGCTTTATCCTGCTTTACTGTTGGGTTCAGTTAGGGACACCTCCTTTATCCTGCTTTACTGTTGGGTTCAGTTGCTTTACTGTTGGGTTCAGTTAGGGACACCTCCTTTATCCTGCTTTACTGTTGGGTTCTACCTGGGACACCTCCTTTATCCTGCTTTACTGTTGGGTTCAGTTAGGGACACCTCCTTTATCCTGCTTTACTGTTGGGTTCAGTTAGGGACACCTCCTTTATCCTGCTTTACTGTTGGGTTCAGTTAGGGACACCTCCTTTATCCTGGGACACACCTCCTTTATCCTGCTTTACTGTTGGGTTCAGTTAGGGACACCTCCTTTATCCTGCTTTACTGTTGGGTTCAGTTAGGGACACCTGCTTTACTGTTGGGTTCAGTTAGGGACACCTACTGGGGTTCAGTTAGGGACACCTCCTTTATCCTGCTTTACTGTTGGGTTCAGTTAGGGACACCTCCTTTATCCTGCTTTACTGTTGGGTTCAGTTAGGGACACCTCCTTTATCCTGCTTTACTGTTGGGTTCAGTTAGGGACACCTCCTTTATCCTGCTTTACTGTTGGGTTATATCTGGGACACCTCCTTTATCCTGCTTTACTGTTGGGTTCAGTTTGGGACACCTCCTTTATCCTGCTTTACTGTTGGGTTCAGTTAGGGACACCTCCTTTATCCTGCTTTACTGTTGGGTTCAGTTAGGGACACCTCCTTTATCCTGCTTTACTGTTGGGATCAGTTAGGGACACCTGCTTTATCCTGCTTTACTGTTGGGTTCAGTTAGGGACACCTCCTTTATCCTGCTTTACTGCTGGGTTCTACCTGGGACACCTCCTTTATCCTGCTTTACTGTTGGGTTCAGTTAGGGACACCTCCTTTATCCTGCTTTACTGTTGGGTTCAGTTAGGGACACCTTTATCCTGCTTTACTGTTGGGTTCAGTTAGGGACACCTGCTTTATCCTGCTTTACTGTTGGGTTCAGTTAGGGACACCTCCTTTATCCTGCTTTACTGCTGGGTTCTACCTGGGACACCTCCTTTATCCTGCTTTACTGTTGGGTTCAGTTAGGGACACCTCCTTTATCCTGCTTTACTGTTGGGTTCAGTTAGGGACACCTCCTTTATCCTGCTTTACTGTTGGGTTCAGTTAGGGACACCTCCTTTATCCTGCTTTACTGTTGGGTTCAGTTAGGGACACCTCCTTTATCCTGCTTTACTGTTGGGTTCAGTTAGGGACACCTCCTTTATCCTGCTTTACTGTTGGGTTCAGTTAGGGACACCCTTTATCCTGCTTTACTGTTGGGTTCAGTTAGGGACACCTCCTTTATCCTGCTTTACTGTTGGGTTATCTGGGACACCTCCTTTATCCTGTTTTACTGTTGGGTTCAGTTTGGGACACCTCCTTTATCCTGCTTTACTGTTGGGTTCAGTTAGGGACACCTGCTTTATTGTTGGGTTCAGTTAGGGAAACCTCCTTTGTCCTGCTTTACTGTTGGGTTCAGTTAGGGACACCTGCTTTATCCTGCTTTACTGTTGGGTTCAGTTAGGGACACCTCCTTTATCCTGCTTTACTGTTGGGTTCAGTTAGGGACACCTTTATCCTGCTTTACTGTTGGGTTCAGTTAGGGACACCTCCTTTATCCTGCTTTACTGTTGGGTTCAGTTGGGACACCTCCTTTATCCTGCTTTACTGTTGGGTTCAGTTAGGGACACCTCCTTTATCCTGCTTTACTGTTGGGTTCAGTTAGGGACACCTCCTTTATCCTGCTTTACTGTTGGGTTCAGTTAGGGACACCTCCTTTATCCTGCTTTACTGCTGGGTTCTACCTGGGACACCTCCTTTATCCTGCTTTACTGTTGGGTTCAGTTAGGGACACCTCCTTTATCCTGCTTTACTGTTGGGTTCAGTTAGGGACACCTTTATCCTGCTTTACTGTTGGGTTCAGTTAGGGACACCTCCTTTATCCTGCTTTACTGTTGGGTTCAGTTAGGGACACCTCCTTTATCCTGCTTTACTGTTGGGTTCAGTTAGGGACACCTCCTTTATCCTGCTTTACTGTTGGGTTCAGTTTTACTGTTGGGCTATATCTGGGACACCTCCTTTATCCTGCTTTACTGTTGGGTTCAGTTTGGGACACCTCCTTTATCCTGCTTTACTGTTGGGTTCAGTTAGGGACACCTCCTTTATCCTGCTTTACTGTTGGGTTCAGTTAGGGACACCTGCTTTATCCTGCTTTACTGTTGGGTTCAGTTAGGGACACCTCCTTTATCCTGCTTTACTGTTGGGTTCAGTTAGGGACACCTGCTTTATCCTGCTTTACTGTTGGGTTCAGTTAGGGACACCTCCTTTATCCTGCTTTACTGCTGGGTTCTCCTGGGACACCTTTTATCCTGCTTTACTGTTGGGTTCAGTTAGGGACACCTCCTTTATCCTGCTTTACTGTTGGGTTCAGTTAGGGACACCTTTTATCCTGCTTTACTGTTGGGTTCAGTTAGGGACACCTGCTTTATCCTGCTTTACTGTTGGGTTCAGTTAGGGACACCTCCTTTATCCTGCTTTACTGTTGGGTTCTACCTGGGACACCTCCTTTATCCTGCTTTACTGTTGGGTTCAGTTAGGGACACCTCCTTTATCCTGCTTTACTGTTGGGTTCAGTTAGGGACACCTTTTATCCTGCTTTACTGTTGGGTTCAGTTAGGGACACCTCCTTTATCCTGCTTTACTGTTGGGTTCAGTTAGGGACACCTCCTTTATCCTGCTTTACTGTTGGGTTCAGTTAGGGACCCTGCTTTACTGTTGGGTTCAGTTAGGGACACCTCCTTTACACTGTTGGGTTCCTTTATCCTGCTTTACTGTTGGGTTCAGTTAGGGACACCTCCTTTATCCTGCTTTACTGTTGGGCTATATCTGGGACACCTCCTTTATCCTGTTTTACTGTTGGGTTCAGTTTGGGGACACCTCCTTTATCCTGCTTTACTGTTGGGTTCAGTTAGGGACACCTGCTTTATTGTTGGGTTCAGTTAGGGAAACCTCCTTTGTCCTGCTTTACTGTTGGGTTCAGTTAGGGACACCTGCTTTATCCTGCTTTACTGTTGGGTTCAGTTAGGGACACCTCCTTTATCCTGCTTTACTGTTGGGTTCAGTTAGGGACACCTTTTATCCTGCTTTACTGTTGGGTTCAGTTAGGGACACCTCCTTTATCCTGCTTTACTGTTGGGTTCTACCTGGGACACCTCCTTTATCCTGCTTTACTGTTGGGTTCAGTTAGGGACACCTCCTTTATCCTGCTTTACTGTTGGGTTCAGTTAGGGACACCTCCTTTATCCTGCTTTACTGTTGGGTTCAGTTAGGGACACCTCCTTTATCCTGCTTTACTGCTGGGTTCTACCTGGGACACCTCCTTTATCCTGCTTTACTGTTGGGTTCAGTTAGGGACACCTCCTTTATCCTGCTTTACTGTTGGGTTCAGTTAGGGACACCTTTATCCTGCTTTACTGTTGGGTTCAGTTAGGGACACCTCCTTTATCCTGCTTTACTGTTGGGTTCAGTTAGGGACACCTCCTTTATCCTGCTTTACTGTTGGGTTCAGTTAGGGACACCTCCTTTATCCTGCTTTACTGTTGGGTTCAGTTAGGGACACCTCCTTTATCCTGCTTTACTGTTGGGTTCATATCTGGGACACCTCCTTTATCCTGTTTTACTGTTGGGTTCAGTTTGGGACACCTCCTTTATCCTGCTTTACTGTTGGGTTCAGTTAGGGACACCTGCTTTATTGTTGGGTTCAGTTAGGGAAACTGCTTTGTCCTGCTTTACTGTTGGGTTCAGTTAGGGACACCTGCTTTATCCTGCTTTACTGTTGGGTTCAGTTAGGGACACCTCCTTTATCCTGCTTTACTGTTGGGTTCAGTTAGGGACACCTTTATCCTGCTTTACTGTTGGGTTCAGTTAGGGACACCTCCTTTATCCTGCTTTACTGTTGGGTTCAGTTAGGGACACCTCCTTTATCCTGCTTTACTGTTGGGTTCAGTTAGGGACACCTCCTTTATCCCGCTTTACTGTTGGGTTCATCTGGGACACCTCCTTTATCCTGCTTTACTGTTGGGTTCAGTTTGGGACACCTCCTTTATCCTGCTTTACTGTTGGGTTCAGTTAGGGACACCTGCTTTATCCTGCTTTACTGTTGGGTTCAGTTAGGGACACCTATCCTGCTTTACTGTTGGGATTCAGTTAGGGACACCTGCTTTATCCTGCTTTACTGTTGGGTTCAGTTAGGGACACCTTTATCCTGCTTTACTGCTGGGTTCTACCTGGGACACCTCCTTTATCCTGCTTTACTGTTGGGTTCAGTTTGGGACACCTCCTTTATCCTGCTTTACTGTTGGGTTGAGTTAGGGACACCTCCTTTATCCTGCTTTACTGTTGGGTCTACCTGGGACACCTCCTTTATCCTGCTTTACTGTTGGGTTATACCTGGGACACCTCCTTTATCCTGCTTTACTGTTGGGTTCAGTTTGGGACATCTCCTTTATCCTGCTTTACTGTTGGGTTCAGTTAGGGACACCTCCTTTATCCTGATTTACTGTTGGGTTCTGTTAGGGACACCTCCTTTATCCTGCTTTACTGTTGGGTTATATCTGGGACACCTCCTTTATCCTGCTTTACTGTTGGGTTCAGTTTGGGACACCTCCTTTATCCTGCTTTACTGTTGGGTTCAGTTAGGGACACCTTTATCCTGCTTTACTGTTGGGTTCAGTTAGGGACACCTCCTTTATCCTGCTTTACTGTTGGGTTCAGTTAGGGACACCTCCTTTATCCCGCTTTACTGTTGGGTTATATCTGGGACACCTCCTTTATCCTGCTTTACTGTTGGGTTCAGTTTGGGACACCTCCTTTATCCTGCTTTACTGTTGGGTTCAGTTAGGGACACCTGCTTTATCCTGCTTTACTGTTGGGTTCAGTTAGGGACACCTCCTTTATCCTGCTTTACTGTTGGGATCAGTTAGGGACACCTGCTTTATCCTGCTTTACTGTTGGGTTCAGTTAGGGACACCTTTATCCTGCTTTACTGCTGGGTTCTACCTGGGACACCTCCTTTATCCTGCTTTACTGTTGGGTTCAGTTTGGGACACCTCCTTTATCCTGCTTTACTGTTGGGTTGAGTTAGGGACACCTCCTTTATCCTGCTTTACTGTTGGGTCTACCTGGGACACCTCCTTTATCCTGCTTTACTGTTGGGTTATACCTGGGACACCTCCTTTATCCTGCTTTACTGTTGGGTTCAGTTTGGGACACCTCCTTTATCCTGCTTTACTGTTGGGTTCAGTTAGGGACACCTCCTTTATCCTGCTTTACTGTTGGGTTCAGTTAGGGACACCTCCTTTATCCTGCTTTACTGTTGGGTTATATCTGGGACACCTCCTTTATCCTGCTTTACTGTTGGGTTCAGTTTGGGACACCTCCTTTATCCTGCTTTACTGTTGGGTTCAGTTAGGGACACCTGCTTTATCCTGCTTTACTGTTGGGTTCAGTTAGGGACACCTCCTTTATCCTGCTTTACTGTTGGGATCAGTTAGGGACACCTGCTTTATCCTGCTTTACTGTTGGGTTCAGTTAGGGACACCTCCTTTATCCTGCTTTACTGCTGGGTTCTACCTGGGACACCTCCTTTATCCTGCTTTACTGTTGGGTTCAGTTAGGGACACCTCCTTTATCCTGCTTTACTGTTGGGTTCAGTTAGGGACACCTTTATCCTGCTTTACTGTTGGGTTCAGTTAGGGACACCTGCTTTATCCTGCTTTACTGTTGGGTTCAGTTAGGGACACCTCCTTTATCCTGCTTTACTGCTGGGTTCTACCTGGGACACCTCCTTTATCCTGCTTTACTGTTGGGTTCAGTTAGGGACACCTTTATCCTGCTTTACTGTTGGGTTCAGTTAGGGACACCTCCTTTATCCTGCTTTACTGTTGGGTTCAGTTAGGGACACCTCCTTTATCCTGCTTTACTGTTGGGTTCAGTTAGGGACTCCTCCTTTATCCTGCTTTACTGTTGGGTTCAGTTAGGGACACCTCCTTTATCCTGCTTTACTGCTGGGTTCAGTTAGGGAAACCTCCTTTATCCTGCTTTACTGTTGGGTTCAGTTAGGTACACATCCTTTATCCTGCTTTACTGTTGGGTTCAGTTAGGGACACCTCCTTTATCCTGCTTTACTGTTGGGCTATATCTGGGACACCTCCTTTATCCTGTTTTACTGTTGGGTTCAGTTTGGGACACCTCCTTTATCCTGCTTTACTGTTGGGTTCAGTTAGGGACACCTCCTTTATCCTGCTTTACTGTTGGGTTCAGTTAGGGACACCTGCTTTATTGTTGGGTTCAGTTAGGGAAACCTCCTTTGTCCTGCTTTACTGTTGGGTTCAGTTAGGGACACCTGCTTTATCCTGCTTTACTGTTGGGTTCAGTTAGGGACACCTCCTTTATCCTGCTTTACTGTTGGGTTCAGTTAGGGACACCTTTATCCTGCTTTACTGTTGGGTTCAGTTAGGGACACCTCCTTTATCCTGCTTTACTGTTGGGTTCTACCTGGGACACCTCCTTTATCCTGCTTTACTGTTGGGTTCAGTTAGGGACACCTCCTTTATCCTGCTTTACTGTTGGGTTCAGTTAGGGACACCTCCTTTATCCTGCTTTACTGTTGGGTTCAGTTAGGGACACCTCCTTTATCCTGCTTTACTGTTGGGTTCAGTTAGGGACACCTCCTTTATCCTGCTTTACTGTTGGGTTCAGTTAGGGACACCTCCTTTATCCTGCTTTACTGCTGGGTTCTACCTGGGACACCTCCTTTATCCTGCTTTACTGTTGGGTTCAGTTAGGGACACCTCCTTTATCCTGCTTTACTGTTGGGTTCAGTTAGGGACACCTTTATCCTGCTTTACTGTTGGGTTCAGTTAGGGACACCTCCTTTATCCTGCTTTACTGTTGGGTTCAGTTAGGGACACCTCCTTTATCCTGCTTTACTGTTGGGTTCAGTTAGGGACTCCTCCTTTATCCTGCTTTACTGTTGGGTTCAGTTAGGGACACCTCCTTTATCCTGCTTTACTGTTGGGCTATATCTGGGACACCTCCTTTATCCTGTTTTACTGTTGGGTTCAGTTTGGGACACCTCCTTTATCCTGCTTTACTGTTGGGTTCAGTTAGGGACACCTGCTTTATTGTTGGGTTCAGTTAGGGACACCTGCTTTATTGTTGGGTTCAGTTAGGGAAACTCCTTTGTCCTGCTTTACTGTTGGGTTCAGTTAGGGACACCTGCTTTATCCTGCTTTACTGTTGGGTTCAGTTAGGGACACCTCCTTTATCCTGCTTTACTGTTGGGTTCAGTTAGGGACACCTTTATCCTGCTTTACTGTTGGGTTCAGTTAGGGACACCTCCTTTATCCTGCTTTACTGTTGGGTTCTACCTGGGACACCTCCTTTATCCTGCTTTACTGTTGGGTTCAGTTAGGGACACCTCCTTTATCCTGCTTTACTGTTGGGTTCAGTTAGGGACACCTTTATCCTGCTTTACTGTTGGGTTCAGTTAGGGACACCTCCTTTATCCTGCTTTACTGTTGGGTTCTACCTGGGACACCTCCTTTATCCTGCTTTACTGTTGGGTTCAGTTAGGGACACCTCCTTTATCCTGCTTTACTGTTGGGTTCAGTTAGGGACACCTCCTTTATCCTGCTTTACTGTTGGGTTCAGTTAGGGACACCTCCTTTATCCTGCTTTACTGTTGGGTTCAGTTAGGGACACCTTTATCCTGCTTTACTGTTGGGTTCAGTTAGGGACACCTCCTTTATCCTGCTTTACTGCTGGGTTCAGTTAGGGACACCTTTATCCTGCTTTACTGTTGGGTTCAGTTAGGGACACCTCCTTTATCCTGCTTTACTGTTGGGTTCCATCTGGGACACCTCCTTTATCCTCCTTTACTGCTGGCTTCTACCTGGGACACCTCCTTTATCCTGCTTTACTGTTGGGTTCAGTTAGGGACACCTCCTTTATCCTGCTTTACTGTTGGGTTCAGTTAGGGACACCTCCTTTATCCTGCTTTACTGTTGGGTCTACCTGGGACACCTCCTTTATCCTGCTTTACTGTTGGGTTATACCTGGGACACCTCCTTTATCCTGCTTTACTGTTGGGTTCAGTTTGGGACACCTCCTTTATCCTGCTTTACTGTTGGGTTCAGTTAGGGACACCTCCTTTATCCTGCTTTACTGTTGGGTCTACCTGGGACACCTCCTTTATCCTGCTTTACTGTTGGGTTATACCTGGGACACCTCCTTTATCCTGCTTTACTGTTGGGTTCAGTTTGGGACACCTCCTTTATCCTGCTTTACTGTTGGGTTCAGTTAGGGACACCTCCTTTATCCTGCTTTACTGTTGGGTTATATCTGGGACACCTCCTTTATCCTGCTTTACTGTTGGGTTCAGTTTGGGACACCTCCTTTATCCTGCTTTACTGTTGGGTTCAGTTAGGGACACCTCCTTTATCCTGCTTTACTGTTGGGATCAGTTAGGGACACCTGCTTTATCCTGCTTTACTGTTGGGTTCAGTTAGGGACACCTCCTTTATCCTGCTTTACTGTTGGGTCTACCTGGGACACCTCCTTTATCCTGCTTTACTGTTGGGTTCAGTTGGGACACCTCCTTTATCCTGCTTTACTGTTGGGTTCAGTTAGGGACACCTCCTTTATCCTGCTTTACTGTTGGGTTCAGTTAGGGACACCTTTATCCTGCTTTACTGTTGGGTTCAGTTAGGGACACCTTTATCCTGCTTTACTGTTGGGTTCAGTTAGGGACACCTCCTTTATCCTGCTTTACTGTTGGGTTCAGTTAGGGACACCTCCTTTATCCTGCTTTACTGTTGGGATCAGTTAGGGACACCTGCTTTATCCTGCTTTACTGTTGGGTTCAGTTAGGGACACCTCCTTTATCCTGCTTTACTGCTGGGTTCTACCTGGGACACCTCCTTTATCCTGCTTTACTGTTGGGTTCAGTTAGGGACACCTCCTTTATCCTGCTTTACTGTTGGGTTCAGTTAGGGACACCTTTATCCTGCTTTACTGTTGGGTTCAGTTAGGGACACCTTTATCCTGCTTTACTGTTGGGTTCAGTTAGGGACACCTCCTTTATCCTGCTTTACTGTTGGGTTATATCTGGGACACCTCCTTTATCCTGCTTTACTGTTGGGTTCAGTTTGGGACACCTCCTTTATCCTGCTTTACTGTTGGGTTCAGTTAGGGACACCTGCTTTATCCTGCTTTACTGTTGGGTTCAGTTAGGGACACCTCCTTTATCCTGCTTTACTGTTGGGTTCAGTTAGGGACACCTCCTTTATCCTGCTTTACTGTTGGGTCTACCTGGGACACCTCCTTTATCCTGCTTTACTGTTGGGTTATACCTGGGACACCTCCTTTATCCTGCTTTACTGTTGGGTTCAGTTTGGGACACCTCCTTTATCCTGCTTTACTGTTGGGTTCAGTTAGGGACACCTCCTTTATCCTGCTTTACTGTTGGGATCAGTTAGGGACACCTGCTTTATCCTGCTTTACTGTTGGGTTCAGTTAGGGACACCTCCTTTATCCTGCTTTACTGCTGGGTTCTACCTGGGACACCTCCTTTATCCTGCTTTACTGTTTGGTTCAGTTTGGGACACCTCCTTTATCCTGCTTTACTGTTGGGTTCAGTTAGGGACACCTGCTTTATCCTGCTTTACTGTTGGGTTCAGTTAGGGACACCTCCTTTATCCTGCTTTACTGTTGGGATCAGTTAGGGACACCTGCTTTATCCTGCTTTACTGTTGGGTTATATCTGGGACACCTCCTTTATCCTGCTTTACTGTTGGGTTCAGTTTGGGACACCTTTTATCCTGCTTTACTGTTGGGTTCAGTTAGGGACACCTGCTTTATCCTGCTTTACTGTTGGGTTCAGTTAGGGACACCTCCTTTATCCTGCTTTACTGTTGGGTTCAGTTAGGGACACCTCCTTTATCCTGCTTTACTGTTGGGTCTACCTGGGACACCTCCTTTATCCTGCTTTACTGTTGGGTTATACCTGGGACACCTCCTTTATCCTGCTTTACTGTTGGGTTCAGTTTGGGACACCTCCTTTATCCTGCTTTACTGTTGGGTTCAGTTAGGGACACCTCCTTTATCCTGCTTTACTGTTGGGATCAGTTAGGGACACCTGCTTTATCCTGCTTTACTGTTGGGTTCAGTTAGGGACACCTCCTTTATCCTGCTTTACTGCTGGGTTCTACCTGGGACACCTCCTTTATCCTGCTTTACTGTTTGGTTCAGTTTGGGACACCTCCTTTATCCTGCTTTACTGTTGGGTTCAGTTAGGGACACCTGCTTTATCCTGCTTTACTGTTGGGTTCAGTTAGGGACACCTCCTTTATCCTGCTTTACTGTTGGGATCAGTTAGGGACACCTGCTTTATCCTGCTTTACTGTTGGGTTCAGTTAGGGACACCTCCTTTATCCTGCTTTACTGCTGGGTTCTACCTGGGACACCTCCTTTATCCTGCTTTACTGTTGGGTTCAGTTAGGGACACCTCCTTTATCCTGCTTTACTGTTGGGTTCAGTTAGGGACACCTTTATCCTGCTTTACTGTTGGGTTCAGTTAGGGACACCTCCTTTATCCTGCTTTACTGTTGGGTCATTCTGGGACACCTCCTTTATCCTGCTTTACTGTTGGGTTATACCTGGGACACCTCCTTTATCCTACTTTACTGTTGGGTTCAGTTTGGGACACCTGCTTTATCCTGCTTTACTGTTGGGTTCAGTTAGGGACACCTCCTTTATCCTGCTTTACTGCTGGGTTCTACCTGGGACACCTCCTTTATCCTGCTTTACTGTTGGGTTCAGTTAGGGACACCTCCTTTATCCTGCTTTACTGTTGGGTTATATCTGGGACACCTCCTTTATCCTGCTTTACTGCTGGGTTCAGTTTGGGACACCTCCTTTATCCTGCTTTACTGTTGGGTTCAGTTAGGGACACCTCCTTTATCCTGCTTTACTGTTGGGTTCAGTTAGGGACACCTCCTTTATCCTGCTTTACTGTTGGGTTCAGTTAGGGACACCTCCTTTATCCTGCTTTACTGTTGGGTTATATCTGGGACACCTCCTTTATCCTGCTTTACTGTTGGGTTCAATTTGTAAGTTGGGCGTCTGCTAAATGACTTAAATGTAATGTAAATGGGACACCTCCTTTATCCTGCTTTACTGTTAGGTTCAGTTAGGGACACCTCCTTTATCCTGCTTTACTGTTGGGTTATATCTGGGACACCTCCTTTATCCTGCTTTACTGTTGGGTTCTACCTGGGACACCTCCGTTATCCTGCTTTACTGTTGGGTTCAGTTAGGGACACCTCCTTTATCCTGCTTTACTGTTGGGTTCAGTTAGGGACACCTCCTTTATCCTGCTTTACTGTTGGGTTCAGTTAGGGACACCTCCTTTATCCTGCTTTACTGTTGGGTTCAGTTAGGGACACCTCCTTTATCCTGCTTCACTGTTGGGTTCAGTTAGGGACACCTCCTTTATCCTGCTTTACTGCTGGGTTCAGTTTGGGACACCTCCTTTATCCTGCTTTACTGCTGGGTTCAGTTAGGGACACCTCCTTATCCTGCTTTAATGTTGGGTTCAGTTAGGGACACCTCCTTTATCCTGCTTTACTGCTGGGTTCAGTTAGGGACACCTCCTTATCCTGCTTTAATGTTGGGTTCAGTTAGGGACACCTCCTTTATCCTGCTTTACTGCTGGGTTCAGTTAGGGACACCTCCTTATCCTGCTTTAATGTTGGGTTCAGTTAGGGACACCTCCTTTATCCTGCTTTACTGCTGGGTTCAGTTTGGGACACCTCCTTTATCCTACTTTACTGTTGGGTTCAGTTTGGGACACCTGCTTTATCCTGCTTTACTGTTGGGTTCAGTTAGGGACACCTCCTTTATCCTGCTTTACTGCTGGGTTCTACCTGGGACACCTCCTTTATCCTGCTTTACTGTTGGGTTCAGTTAGGGACACCTCCTTTATCCTTCTTTACTATTGGGTTCAGTTAGGGACACCTCCTTTATCCTGCTTTACTGTTGGGTTCAGTTAGGGACACCTCCTTTATCCTGCTTTACTGTTGGGTTCAGTTAGGGACACCTCCTTTATCCTGCTTTACTGTTGGGTTATATCTGGGACACCTCCTTTATCCTGCTTTACTGCTGGGTTCAGTTAGGGACACCTCCTTTATCCTGCTTTACTGTTGGGTTCAGTTAGGGACACCTCCTTTATCCTGCTTTACTGTTGGGTTCAGTTAGGGACACCTTTATCCTGCTTTACTGTTGGGTTCAGTTAGGGACACCTTTATCCTGCTTTACTGTTGGGTTATATCTGGGACACCTCCTTTATCCTGCTTTACTGTTGGGTTCAGTTTGGGACACCTCCTTTATCCTGCTTTACTGTTAGGTTCAGTTAGGGACACCTCCTTTATCCTGCTTTACTGTTGGGTTATATCTGGGACACCTCCTTTATCCTGCTTTACTGTTGGGTTCTACCTGGGACACCTCCGTTATCCTGCTTTACTGTTGGGTTCAGTTTGGGACATCTCCTTTATCCTGCTTTACTGTTGGGTTCAGTTAGGGACACCTCCTTTATCCTGCTTTACTGTTGGGTTCAGTTAGGGACACCTCCTTTATCCTGCTTCACTGTTGGGTTCAGTTAGGGACACCTCCTTTATCCTGCTTTACTGCTGGGTTCAGTTTGGGACACCTCCTTTATCCTGCTTTACTGCTGGGTTCAGTTAGGGACACCTCCTTATCCTGCTTTAATGTTGGGTTCAGTTAGGGACACCTCCTTTATCCTGCTTTACTGCTGGGTTCAGTTAGGGACACCTCCTTATCCTGCTTTAATGTTGGGTTCAGTTAGGGACACCTCCTTTATCCTGCTTTACTGCTGGGTTCAGTTAGGGACACCTCCTTATCCTGCTTTAATGTTGGGTTCAGTTAGGGACACCTCCTTTATCCTGCTTTACTGCTGGGTTCAGTTTGGGACACCTCCTTTATCCTGCTTTACTGCTGGGTTCAGTTAGGGACACCTCCTTATCCTGCTTTAATGTTGGGTTCAGTTAGGGACACCTCCTTTATCCTGCTTTACTGCTGGGTTCAGTTAGGGACACCTCCTTATCCTGCTTTAATGTTGGGTTCAGTTAGGGACACCTCCTTTATCCTGCTTTACTGCTGGGTTCAGTTAGGGACACCTCCTTATCCTGCTTTAATGTTGGGTTCAGTTAGGGACACCTCCTTTATCCTGCTTTACTGCTGGGTTCAGTTAGGGACACCTCCTTATCCTGCTTTAATGTTGGGTTCAGTTAGGGACACCTCCTTTATCCTGCTTTACTGCTGGGTTCAGTTAGGGACACCTCCTTATCCTGCTTTAATGTTAGGTTCAGTTAGGGACACCTCCTTTATCCTGCTTTACTGCTGGTTTCAGTTTGGGACACCTCCTTTATCCTGCTTTACTGCTGGGTTCAGTTTGGGACACCTCATTTATCCTGCTTTACTGTTGTGTTCAGTTAGGGACACCTTTATCCTGCTTTACTGTTGGGTTCAGTTTGGGACACCTCCTTTATCCTGCTTTACTGTTGTGTTCAGTTAGGGACACCTCCTTTATCCTGCTTTACTGTTGGGTTCAGTTAGGGACACCTCCTTTATCCTGCTTTACTGTTGGGTTCAGTTAGGGACACCTCCTTTATCCTGCTTTACTGCTGGGTTCAGTTAGGGACACCTCCTTTATCCTGCCTTACTGTTGGGTTCAGTTAGGGACACCTTTATTCTGCTTTACTGTTGGGTTCAGTTAGGGACACCTCCTTCATCCTGCTTTACTGCTGGGTTCAGTTAGGGACACCTCCTTTATCCTGCTTTACTGTTGGGTTCAGTTAGGGACACCTCCTTCATCCTGCTTTACTGCTGGGTTCAGTTAGGGACACCTCCTTTATCCTGCTTTACTGTTGGGTTCAGTTAGGGACACCTTTATCCTGCTTTACTGTTGGGTTATATCTGGGACACCTCCTTTATCCTGCTTTACTGTTGGGTTCAGTTTGGGACACCTCCTTTATCCTGCTTTACTGTTAGGTTCAGTTAGGGACACCTCCTTTATCCTGCTTTACTGTTGGGTTATATCTGGGACACCTCCTTTATCCTGCTTTACTGTTGGGTTCTACCTGGGACACCTCCGTTATCCTGCTTTACTGTTGGGTTCAGTTAGGGACACCTCCTTTATCCTGCTTTACTGTTGGGTTCAGTTAGGGACACCTTTATCCTGCTTTACTGTTGGGTTCAGTTTGGGACACCTCCTTTATCCTGCTTTACTGTTGGGTTCAGTTAGGGACACCTCCTTTATCCTGCTTTACTGTTGGGTTCAGTTAGGGACACCTCCTTTATCCTGCTTTACTGTTGGGTTCAGTTAGGGACACCTCCTTTATCCTGCTTTACTGTTGGGTTCAGTTAGGGACACCTCCTTTATCCCGCTTCACTGTTGGGTTCAGTTTGGGACACCTCCTTTATCCTGCTTTACTGCTGGGTTCAGTTAGGGACACCTCCTTATCCTGCTTTAATGTTGGGTTCAGTTAGGGACACCTCCTTTATCCTGCTTTACTGCTGGGTTCAGTTAGGGACACCTCCTTATCCTGCTTTAATGTTGGGTTCAGTTAGGGACACCTCCTTTATCCTGCTTTACTGCTGGGTTCAGTTAGGGACACCTCCTTATCCTGCTTTAATGTTGGGTTCAGTTAGGGACACCTCCTTTATCCTGCTTTACTGCTGGGTTCAGTTTGGGACACCTCCTTTATCCTGCTTTACTGTTGTGTTCAGTTAGGGACACCTCCTTTATCCTGCTTTACTGTTGGGTTCAGTTAGGGACACCTCCTTTATCCTGCTTTACTGCTGGGTTCTACCTGGGACACCTCCTTTATCCTGCTTTACTGTTGGGTTCAGTTAGGGACACCTCCTTTATCCTGCTTTACTGTTGGGTTCAGTTAGGGACACCTCCTTTATCCTGCTTTACTGTTGGGTTCAGTTAGGGACACCTCCTTTATCCTGCTTTACTGTTGGGTTCAGTTAGGGACACCTCCTTTATCCTGCTTTACTGTTGGGTTATATCTGGGACACCTCCTTTATCCTGCTTTACTGCTGGGTTCAGTTAGGGACACCTCCTTTATCCTGCTTTACTGTTGGGTTCAGTTAGGGACACCTCCTTTATCCTGCTTTACTGTTGGGTTCAGTTAGGGACACCTTTATCCTGCTTTACTGTTGGGTTCAGTTAGGGACACCTTTTATCCTGCTTTACTGTTGGGTTATATCTGGGACACCTCCTTTATCCTGCTTTACTGTTGGGTTCAGTTTGGGACACCTCCTTTATCCTGCTTTACTGTTAGGTTCAGTTAGGGACACCTCCTTTATCCTGCTTTACTGTTGGGTTATATCTGGGACACCTCCTTTATCCTGCTTTACTGTTGGGTTCTACCTGGGACACCTCCGTTATCCTGCTTTACTGTTGGGTTCAGTTTGGGACATCTCCTTTATCCTGCTTTACTGTTGGGTTCAGTTAGGGACACCTCCTTTATCCTGCTTTACTGTTGGGTTCAGTTAGGGACACCTCCTTTATCCTGCTTCACTGTTGGGTTCAGTTAGGGACACCTCCTTTATCCTGCTTTACTGCTGGGTTCAGTTTGGGACACCTCCTTTATCCTGCTTTACTGCTGGGTTCAGTTAGGGACACCTCCTTATCCTGCTTTAATGTTGGGTTCAGTTAGGGACACCTCCTTTATCCTGCTTTACTGCTGGGTTCAGTTAGGGACACCTCCTTATCCTGCTTTAATGTTGGGTTCAGTTAGGGACACCTCCTTTATCCTGCTTTACTGCTGGGTTCAGTTAGGGACACCTCCTTATCCTGCTTTAATGTTGGGTTCAGTTAGGGACACCTCCTTTATCCTGCTTTACTGCTGGGTTCAGTTTGGGACACCTCCTTTATCCTGCTTTACTGCTGGGTTCAGTTAGGGACACCTCCTTATCCTGCTTTAATGTTGGGTTCAGTTAGGGACACCTCCTTTATCCTGCTTTACTGCTGGGTTCAGTTAGGGACACCTCCTTATCCTGCTTTAATGTTGGGTTCAGTTAGGGACACCTCCTTTATCCTGCTTTACTGCTGGGTTCAGTTAGGGACACCTCCTTATCCTGCTTTAATGTTGGGTTCAGTTAGGGACACCTCCTTTATCCTGCTTTACTGCTGGGTTCAGTTAGGGACACCTCTTATCCTGCTTTAATGTTGGGTTCAGTTAGGGACACCTCCTTTATCCTGCTTTACTGCTGGGTTCAGTTAGGGACACCTCCTTATCCTGCTTTAATGTTAGGTTCAGTTAGGGACACCTCCTTTATCCTGCTTTACTGCTGGTTTCAGTTTGGGACACCTCCTTTATCCTGCTTTACTGCTGGGTTCAGTTTGGGACACCTCCTTTATCCTGCTTTACTGTTGTGTTCAGTTAGGGACACCTCCTTTATCCTTCTGTACGGTTGGGTTCAGTTTGGGACACCTCCTTTATCCTGCTTTACTGTTGTGTTCAGTTAGGGACACCTCCTTTATCCTGCTTTACTGTTAGGTTCAGTTAGGGACACCTCCTTTATCCTGCTTTACTGTTGGGTTCAGTTAGGGACACCTCCTTCATCCTGCTTTACTGCTGGGTTCAGTTAGGGACACCTCCTTTATCCTGCCTTACTGTTGGGTTCAGTTAGGGACACCTTTATCCTGCTTTACTGTTGGGTTCAGTTAGGGACACCTCCTTCATCCTGCTTTACTGCTGGGTTCAGTTAGGGACACCTCCTTTATCCTGCTTTACTGTTGGGTTCAGTTAGGGACACCTCCTTTATCCTGCTTTACTGTTGGGTTCAGTTAGGGACACCTCCTTTATCCTGCTTTACTGTTGGGTTCAGTTAGGGACACCTTTATCCTGCTTTACTGTTGGGTTATATCTGGGACACCTCCTTTATCCTGCTTTACTGTTGGGTTCAGTTTGGGACACCTCCTTTATCCTGCTTTACTGTTAGGTTCAGTTAGGGACACCTCCTTTATCCTGCTTTACTGTTGGGTTATATCTGGGACACCTCCTTTATCCTGCTTTACTGTTGGGTTCTACCTGGGACACCTCCGTTATCCTGCTTTACTGTTGGGTTCAGTTAGGGACACCTCCTTTATCCTGCTTTACTGTTGGGTTCAGTTAGGGACACCTTTATCCTGCTTTACTGTTGGGTTCAGTTTGGGACACCTCCTTTATCCTGCTTTACTGTTGGGTTCAGTTAGGGACACCTCCTTTATCCTGCTTTACTGTTGGGTTCAGTTAGGGACACCTCCTTTATCCTGCTTTACTGTTGGGTTCAGTTAGGGACACCTCCTTTATCCTGCTTCACTGTTGGGTTCAGTTAGGGACACCTCCTTTATCCTGCTTTACTGCTGGGTTCAGTTTGGGACACCTCCTTTATCCTGCTTTACTGCTGGGTTCAGTTAGGGCACCTCCTTATCCTGCTTTAATGTTGGGTTCAGTTAGGGACACCTCCTTTATCCTGCTTTACTGCTGGGTTCAGTTAGGGACACCTCCTTATCCTGCTTTAATGTTGGGTTCAGTTAGGGACACCTCCTTTATCCTGCTTTACTGCTGGGTTCAGTTAGGGACACCTCCTTATCCTGCTTTAATGTTGGGTTCAGTTAGGGACACCTCCTTTATCCTGCTTTACTGCTGGGTTCAGTTTGGGACACCTCCTTTATCCTGCTTTACTGTTGTGTTCAGTTAGGGACACCTCCTTTATCCTGCTTTACTGCTGGGTTCAGTTTGGGACACCTCCTTTATCCTGCTTTACTGCTGGGTTCTACCTGGGACACCTCCTTTATCCTGCTTTACTGTTGGGTTCAGTTAGGGACACCTCCTTTATCCTGCTTTACTGTTGGGTTCAGTTAGGGACACCTTTATCCTGCTTTACTGTTGGGTTCAGTTAGGGACACCTCCTTTATCCTTTTACTGTTGGGTCATTCACACCTTTATCCTGTTTACTGTTGGGTTATACACACCTCCTTTATCCTACTTTACTGTTGGGTTCAGTTTGGGACACCTGCTTTATCTGCTTTACTGTTGGGTTCAGTTAGGGACACCTCCTTTATCCTGCTTTACTGCTGGGTTCTACCTGGGACACCTCCTTTATCCTGCTTTACTGTTGGGTTCAGTTAGGGACACCTCCTTTATCCTGCTTTACTGTTGGGTTCAGTTAGGGACACCTCCTTTATCCTGCTTTACTGTTGGGTTCAGTTAGGGACACCTCCTTTATCCTGCTTTACTGTTGGGTTCAGTTAGGGACACCTCCTTTATCCTGCTTTACTGTTGGGTTATATCTGGGACACCTCCTTTATCCTGCTTTACTGTTGGGTTCAGTTAGGGACACCTCCTTTATCCTGCTTTACTGTTGGGTTCAGTTAGGGACACCTCCTTTATCCTGCTTTACTGTTGGGTTCAGTTAGGGACACCTTTATCCTGCTTTACTGTTGGGTTCAGTTAGGGACACCTTTATCCTGCTTTACTGTTGGGTTATATCTGGGACACCTCCTTTATCCTGCTTTACTGTTGGGTTCAGTTTGGGACACCTCCTTTATCCTGCTTTACTGTTAGGTTCAGTTAGGGACACTCCTTTATCCTGCTTTACTGTTGGGTTATATCTGGGACACCTTTATCCTGCTTTACTGTTGGGTTCTACCTGGGACACCTCCGTTATCCTGCTTTACTGTTGGGTTCAGTTTGGGACATCTCCTTTATCCTGCTTTACTGTTGGGTTCAGTTAGGGACACCTCCTTTATCCTGCTTTACTGTTGGGTTCAGTTAGGGACACCTCCTTTATCCTGCTTTACTGTTGGGTTCAGTTAGGGACACCTCCTTTATCCTGCTTTGCTGGGTTCTGTTGCTTTACTGGGTTCAGTTAGGGACACCTCCTTATCCTGCTTTAATGTTGGGTTCAGTTAGGGACACCTCCTTTATCCTGCTTTACTGCTGGGTTCAGTTAGGGACACCTCCTTATCCTGCTTTAATGTTGGGTTCAGTTAGGGACACCTCCTTTATCCTGCTTTACTGCTGGGTTCAGTTAGGGACACCTCCTTATCCTGCTTTAATGTTGGGTTCAGTTAGGGACACCTCCTTTATCCTGCTTTACTGCTGGGTTCAGTTTGGGACACCTCCTTTATCCTGCTTTACTGCTGGGTTCAGTTAGGGACACCTCCTTATCCTGCTTTAATGTTGGGTTCAGTTAGGGACACCTCCTTTATCCTGCTTTACTGCTGGGTTCAGTTAGGGACACCTCCTTATCCTGCTTTAATGTTGGGTTCAGTTAGGGACACCTCCTTTATCCTGCTTTACTGCTGGGTTCAGTTAGGGACACCTCCTTATCCTGCTTTAATGTTGGGTTCAGTTAGGGACACCTCCTTTATCCTGCTTTACTGCTGGGTTCAGTTAGGGACACCTCCTTATCCTGCTTTAATGTTGGGTTCAGTTAGGGACACCTCCTTTATCCTGCTTTACTGCTGGGTTCAGTTAGGGACACCTCCTTATCCTGCTTTAATGTTAGGTTCAGTTAGGGACACCTCCTTTATCCTGCTTTACTGCTGGTTTCAGTTTGGGACACCTCCTTTATCCTGCTTTACTGCTGGGTTCAGTTTGGGACACCTCCTTTATCCTGCTTTACTGTTGTGTTCAGTTAGGGACACCTCCTTTATCCTTCTGTACGGTTGGGTTCAGTTTGGGACACCTCCTTTATCCTGCTTTACTGTTGTGTTCAGTTAGGGACACCTCCTTTATCCTGCTTTACTGTTAGGTTCAGTTAGGGACACCTCCTTTATCCTGCTTTACTGTTGGGTTCAGTTAGGGACACCTCCTTCATCCTGCTTTACTGCTGGGTTCAGTTAGGGACACCTCCTTTATCCTGCTTTACTGTTGGGTTCAGTTAGGGACACCTTTATCCTGCTTTACTGTTGGGTTCAGTTAGGGACACCTCCTTCATCCTGCTTTACTGCTGGGTTCAGTTAGGGACACCTCCTTTATCCTGCTTTACTGTTGGGTTCAGTTAGGGACACCTCCTTTATCCTGCTTCCTTTACTGCTTACTGTTGGGTTCAGTTAGGGACACCTCCTTTATCCTGCTTTACTGTTGGGTTCAGTTAGGGACACCTCCTTTATCCTGCTTTACTGTTGGGTTCAGTTAGGGACACCTCCTTTATCCTGCTTTACTGTTGGGTTCAGTTAGGGACACCTCCTTTATCCTGCTTTACTGTTGGGTTCAGTTAGGGACACCTCCTTTATCCTGCTTTACTGTTGGGTTCCAGTTAGGGACACCTTCCTGCTTTACTGTTGGGTTCTAGGGACACCTCCTTTATCCTGCTTTACTGTTGGGTTATATCTGGGACACCTCCTTTATCCTGCTTTACTGTTGGGTTCTACCTGGGACACCTTCCTGCTTTACTGTTGGGTTCAGTTAGGACACCTCCTTTATCCTGCTTTACTGTTGGGTTCAGTTAGGGACACCTTTATCCTGCTTTACTGTTGGGTTCAGTTAGGGACACCTCCTTTATCCTGCTTTACTGCTGGGTTCAGTTAGGGACACCTCCTTATCCTGCTTTACTGTTGGGTTCAGTTAGGGACACCTCCTTTATCCTGCTTTACTGTTGGGTTCAGTTAGGGACACCTCCTTTATCCTGCTTTACTGTTGGGTTCACACCTCCTTTATCCTGCTTTACTGTTGGGTTCAGTTTGGGACACCTGCTTTATCCTTTATGTTGGGTTCCTGGGACACCTTTTATCTGTTTACTGCTGGGTTCAGTTAGGGACACCTCCTTTATCCTGCTTTACTGTTGGGTTCAGTTAGGGACACCTCCTTTATCCTGCTTTTACTGTTGGGTTCAGTTAGGGACACCTCCTTTATCCTGCTTTACTGCTGGGTTCAGTTTGGGACACCTCCTTTATCCTGCTTTACTGTTGGGTTATATCTGACACCTCCTTATCCTGCTTTAATGTTGGGTTCAGTTAGGGACACCTCCTTTTGTCCTGCTTACTGTTGGGTTCAGTTAGGGGACACCTCCTTATCCTGCTTTAATGTTGGGTTCAGTTAG
>NW_025748063.1:0-41191 GCF_021184085.1 Oncorhynchus gorbuscha | reverse complement strand
CCTCCACAATAATAATAATAATATATGCCATTTAGCAGACGCTTTTATCCAAAGCGACTTACAGTCATGCGTGCATACATTCTACGTATGGGTGGTCCCGGGGATCGAACCCACTACCCTGGCGTTACAAGCGCCATGCTCTACCAACTGAGCTACACAGGACCACTATCTATACAGTACCATTATAAGAATATAGTTTGTATTGTCACACCCTATTTATAACCTTATTAAGGTTGTGCTCTGTAAAACAATCCACATGATCAGCAAACATAAGCTTAATAATTATGCGAGATTATTTTACATTTACATTTAAGTCATTTAGCAGACGCTCTTATCCAGAGCGACTTACAAATTGGATTATCATTGACTAAGTACTTTACAATATTCAGACAGGAAAAATAGTTGCAAAATATGGCTCCAAGGACAGTGTTTCCAAAAGCTGTCATTTTGAATATTGACAGTGTGCCTATCAGAAGTTCAGGTGAGATCTTTGAATACATAGTACAGCTCATCAATTTGTGGAGTGCATGACAATCACGTTACCTCAACCCAATTGAGATAGTTTGGGATGAGTTGGACCTACAGTTGAAGTCAGAAGATAACATACACTTAGATTGGAGTCATTAACCTCTTGCTTCTACCTGGCACGCAGGCGTCCCATCTAGAGCTCTGGAAATGCAAATGCGCTACGCTAAATGCTAATAGTATTAGTTAAAAGTCCAACGTTCATTAAAATACACATGCAGGGTATTGAATTAAAGCTACACTCGTTGTGAATCCAGGCAACAAGTCAGATTTTTAAAATGCTTTTCGGTGAAAGCATGAGAAGCTATTATCTGATAGCATGTAACACCACAAAAGACCCGCAGGGGACGTAAACAAAATAATTAGCATATTCGGCGCTACACAAACCGCACAATAAAATATAAAACATTCATTACCTTTGACCATCTTCTTTGATGGCACTCCTAGATGTCCCATAATCACTATTGGGTCTTTTTTTCGATTAAATCGGTCCATATATAGCCTAGATATCGTTCTATGTAGACTGTGTGATAAATGAAAAAAATAGCGTTTCATAACGTAACGTAATTTTTTAAAATTCAAAAAGTCGACGATAAACTTTCACAAAACACTTCGAAATACTTTTGTAATGCAACTTTAGGTATTAGTAAACGTTAATAAGTGATCAAATTAATCACGAGACGAAGTGTTTTCTATAGGGATCCATCTTGAAATACTGTCCGTCTATTTCTCAACCAAAATATCCGGTCGGAGACCGGAAGAAATGGGCTGTCTCTTGTTCATTTGACCAAGAAACAAATCCTAGGCAAATGACAAGACTGTTGACATCGTGTGGAAGCTGTAGGTACTGCAACCTCAGCCATATTTAATGTCTTTCACCCATATCAATGGGTTGAAGCGGCGGATGGATATATTTTTCCACTTTCAGTGATCAGATTTTCCTGCACTTTTCAATGAAACGCACGTTATGTTAAAGCCACAGCCGTGATTTAACCAGTTTTATAAACGTCTGAGTGTTTTCTATCCACACATACTAATCATATGCATATACTATATTCCTGGCATGAGTAGCAGGGCGCTGAAATGTTGCGAGATTTTTAACAGAATGTTCGAAAAAGTAGGGGGTAAGCTTAACAGGTTAAAAATCATTTTTCAACCACTCCACAAATTTCTTGTTAACAGACTATAGTCTTGGCAAGTCGGTTAGGACATCTACTTCGTGCATGACACAAGTAATTGTTCCAATAATTGTTTACAGATAGATTATTTCACTTACAATTCACTGTATAATTATAATTCATAATTCCAGTGGATCAAGAAGTTTACATACACAAAGTTGACTGTGCCTATAAACTTGGAAAATTCCAGAAAATTATGTCATGGCTTCTGAAGCTTATGATAAGCTAATTGTCATAATTTGAGTAAATTAGTGCCTCTTTTTGCTTGACATCATGGGAAAATCAAAAGAAATGAGAAAAAAAATTGGAGACCTCCACATGACTGGTTCATCCTTGGGAGCAATTTCCCAATGCCTGAAGGTACCACGATCATCTGTACAAACAATAGCACACAAGTATAAACACCATGGGACCAAGCAGCTGTCATACCGCTCAGGAAGGAGACACGTTCTGTCTTCTAGAAATGAATGTACTTTGGTGCAAAAAGTGCAAATCAATCCCAGAACAACAGCAAAGGACCTTGTGAAAATGTTGGAGGAAACAGGTACAAAGGTATCTATTTCCACAGTAAAACGAGTCCTATATCGACATAACCTGAAAGGCCGCTCAGCAAGGAAGAAGCTACTGCTCCAAATACGCCATAAAAAAGCCGGACTACAGTTTACAACTGCACATGGGGACAACGATCATACTTTTCTGAAAAATGTCCTCTGGTCTAATGACAAGAAAATAAAACTGTTTAGCCATAATGACCATCGTTTTGTTTGGAGGAAAAAGGGGGGTGCTTGCAACCGCAGAACACCATCCCAACTGTGAAGCACAGGGATGGCAGCATCATGCTGTGGGGGTGCTTTGCTGCAGGAGGGACTGGTGAACTTCACAAAATAGATGGCGTCATAAGGTAGGAGAATTGAGTGGATATATTGAAGCAACATCTCAAGACATAAGTCAGGAAGTTAAAGCTTGGTTGCAAATGGGTCTTCCAAATGGACAATGACCCCAAGCATACTTCCAAAGTTGTGGCAAAATGGCTGAAGGACAACAAAGTAAAGGTATTGGAGTGGCCATCACAACGCCCTGACCTCAACCCAAATGAACATTTGTGGGCAGAACTGAAGAAAAGTATGTGAGCAAGGATGCCTACAAACCTGAATCAGGAGGAATGGGCCATAATTCACCAAACTTATTGTGGGAAGCTTGTGGAACGCTTCCCGAAACGTTTGACCCAAGTCTGGCTTCATTTTGGTGTATTGCACTTGTGATTGTATGAAAGTTAATTATTTTGAATAATTTATATTGTATTTTGAGCTCTGCAATTTCACCGGATGTTGTCAAAACGTTCCGCTAGCGGAATCCCCAGCCGTAACAGGTTTTTAAAATAAAGCGGTGATCCTAACTGACCTAATACAGGGAATATTTACTAGAATTAAATTGTGGAAAACTGAGTTAAATGTATTTGGCTTAGGTGTATGTAAACTTCCGACTTCAACTGTATGTGTTTGTGTGTGTATGTATATAAACAGTTGAGAATGCAAAAAAAGTATTTATTTAGTGCAGGTTATGATGAAGACTGGATCCAGAGGTTGTATTTACAAACCAATGACGTGCACTCAGGGTAGGCAGTACTTGCCCTGTGATAATGTGTAAATATATGATTTAAAAGCTGTTATGAAAACATATATATATATACAGTGTATATATATAAATAAAAACAAATAGTGGTGACGGTTTATCTGCAACTGCTTTGAGGTATAATATATATATATACATATATATTATACCTCAAAGCAGTTGAGTGCACGTCATATATATATTATACCTCAAAGCAGTTGCAGATAAACCGTCACCACTATTTGTTTTTTTATATATAGGCTTTCATAACAGCTTTTAAATCATATTCTTTTACATTATCACAGTGCAAGTACTGCCTACCCTGAGTGCACGTCATTGGTTTGTAAATACAACCTCTGGATCCAGTCTTCCTCATAACCTGCACTAAATAAATACATTTTTTTGCATTCTCAACTGTTTCTGCTACACACAAACTAAAAAGGCTGCCGGGTCCTATAGCTGAATTGGTCATAGTTCCATATTCTGATATATCATTCGTTGAAGCATTTCCCTTTGCCATAGGCCATGGTATAGAAAGCTTATGTCCTTGTATTCAGGAAGCTCCTATCTAGTCCATTCTAGAAAGGAGTCATGAAGAGTCAGGGACGTCTCTTCACCAAATAAAAATGCACCCAAGCAAGCACCCACATAGGCACATGCCTACACACACTCACACATATTATTATTTTCTAAAGATTTACTATCCTGGAGTTTATTTCAATGAAAGCCCTTTCAAGTCACACAAAGTGTATAAACAAAGAACATAGTGTGCCATCAAACACATTTATCCACTTTGATCTATGAAACCTCTGGGCAATGCAAGAAAATCGTTCTGCACAGTCTCCATTTCAGTTTACAGAAATAGAGCCACTTTAAACCTTCCCAAACCTAAAAAAGGAGGACACATAATTTTACCCTACACCTTCCATTTCCCCTGTCACATTGACCGATTCCTGAAAACAGTGTTAATATTTAATGTCAATGCAGCTCCCTTTCTGGCGCCCTCTGTAGAGATGCTGGCAATAATGCAAGGGGACAGTCTAGACAGGCTGTAATGGGAGAGCAGCCATTTCCAATGTGTACTGTCTAAACCCGTCCTTCAGATGTTCACGGAGTCCTAATGAACGCCCCAAAAGGCCTCATCATTGTGACTCTCAAATCGTTCATGCCATACAATTATGTAATGTATTTCAATAAGGCATTTGAAGTCAATACTGAGATCTTGACTAACTCCAGCTCTGCAACCCTGGCTAACTCCAGCTCTACTTAACAGTCTTACCGTTATGAGGGGCTTTCTATTTAGATCTAAAGTTCTTCAGTTACACGTTAAACAGAGAATATCTTAGAAAGTTTTTTGAAACCTTCCTAAAGTCTATGATAACCCCTTTACAGATGCTTCACAAATCAATGACAGAATAATACAAGGACAAAATGTAGGCCTTTCTGCTGGTCATGTACTGTATGTACAGTATTGTCAAGCATGAGTGAAGTGGCAGAATTATATACATTAGTCATTTAGCAGGCAATCTTATCCACCACAATTTAAAGTAGTGTGTGCATATATTTTAACATACTGGTCCCACATGGGAATTGAACACACAACTTTGGTGTTGCAAGTGGTACACTCTACCAACTGAGCCACCCAGGATAAACAGGCAGCTTTATGCCCAGTGGCAACAGCAGGGTTCTCTGGCTCCATAGCCCTGATTGGCAGATCATCCGGGGGGCGAGACAGGGCCTATGTGCCATTCTCACATTGGCCTGTCAATCAAGCAGGCACAGGGCAGCACAGCAATATGGGGACTGAAAATTGACTCTCCTCTCCAGAGTCCTTGCTGGTAAATCCAGGTACAGAGGAGTGGGGCCAAGTTCCCAAAAGGAAAGAAAGAAAAAGTAAGAAATAAAGCTGATCATGCTACTGTTAGGAACTGTACTCTTCTATGATTGCTGCACTTTTATTCCGTAGACATGCCTACTACATAAATGCTGTCTTGACAACCCGAGAGAGCAATACAGACCAAAAAGAAACTCCTCGATGTCCATTATCTGGTACAAATTCTTCTTTCGTCTGAGCATTTGGAGTATCATCTCGATAATGATTCCTAGTGCACATCAACAACCCAGGAGTGTCTATACTACAGTTCTTGAACTCTCCATGATCCTCTCTCTTAGCCTATGATCATTCAGACAGTGTATGCATGTACAGTTATGCTCATTCACATCTGATAACCATACAGTGGAACACTTTATAGCTATTCTAGCCAAAAATAACAGGCAATAAAACACAAAGCAAAAATCTTGAACGTCATGACAAAATGTACATTTCCGCCTAAATAGATATAACCAAAAGTAATTATTTTTCATGAGATGTCCATAAAAAATTACTAGTAATGCTGCATAGTTCTAGAAAGGTTTGGAATTCAACATCCAGGGAAAAAATCATTATAAATTGATGAGGTGTACTCGTTTATGAGGACACAAGCTCAAGTACATAGTAAATATATCAATATAAATATAAAAAAGCATGTATTTTTTTTCCTATTCAACAAAAGTGGGGGAATAGTGTTTGAAATGACTTTAATGCTTTCTAAATATAGTAAAAATTGAATTATAAACAACTTACTTGACAATTTCCCCTTTTAGAACTGTAAAATAAATATGATCATAGTGACAGTACAAATCTGGCCACATTTCATATAACTGACAGAGCATTTTAAGACAATTCAAATGTCTGCAGACACGTTTAAACTTCGGCTTGTGTTTTTCAGGTTGAGCTCTAAATCCAGCTGAGAATATCTCAGCGAGATGAGACCACGATTGCTGAAATCGCCAGACTGTCACCTTTCATATGTTGTCTCCCGGTTTGGGCTCCGTCAATCAGAGGGGGAGCAAATCGATTATGTGTCTCTATAGGCCATAAAATGTGACATGTCAGTCCCTATGCAAATGTCTGGTGTGAAACCTGACACTTCAAGTTAGTTTTGTTGACAGAGTGGTGGCAGTGGTTAGACAGATTTGGCTTTCTGGGACTATAAGAAACTGGACCCTGTGACATTCACAGAGTGCCTTCTATACCAACATGTATATATTCCACTTTATATACAGTGCATTTGAATAAAAATTATACTGTTTTGCTTTGTCATTATGGGGAATTGTGTGCAGATTGATGAGAATTACAAATATTTTTAAATCCATTTTAGAATAAGACTAACATAACAGAATGTGGAAAAGGTGAAGGGGTCTGAATACCTTCTGAATACACTGTACATCACAGAAGACTGAAATATAACAAAACATAGACCAACTGGATTTTCAACGGGTTTCTCAGCCCCCTCCTGTACTCTCTGTTCACCCATGACTGGCCACGCACACATGTTTTCAGATTGCACAACAGTAGTAGGCCTGATTACCAACAATGAAGAGACTGCCCACAGGGAGGAAGAGACTGCCCACAGGGAGGAGGTGAGGGCCCTGGTTGAGTGGTGCCAGGAAATATAACGTATTCCTCAACGTCAACAAAATGAAGGAGCTGATCTTGGACTTCAGGAATCAGCAGAGGGAGCACCCCCCAATCCACATCAACGGGAATGCAGTAGAGAAGGCGTAAAGCTTCAAATTCCTCTACTTACACATCACTGACGATCTGAAATGGTCCACCCACACAGACACTGTGGTAAAGAAGGTGCAACAGTGCCTCTTCAACCTCAAGAGGCTGAACAAATTTGGCTTGGCCCCAAAGACCTTCAGAAACTTTTACAGACACCCAATTGAGATAATCCTGTCAGGCTGTATCACCGCCTGGTACGATAACTGCACCGACCTTAACCCCAGGGCTCACCTGAGGTTGTACGGTCTGCCCAACGCATCACGGAGGGCAGACCTACAGCACCCGATGTCACAGGAAGGCCAAAAAGACAATCAAGGACATCAACCACCCGAGCCACGGCCTGTTCACCCCGTCATCATCCAGAAGGTGAGGTCAGTACAGGTGCGTCAAAGCTGGGACTGAGAGACTGAAAAACTGTTTCGATCTCAAAGCCACCAGACTGTTAATAAATAGCCATCACTAGCCTGCTACCACCCAGCTACTCAACCCTGCACCTTAGAGGCTGCTGCCCTATATACGTAGACATGGAATCACTGGCCAGTTTAATAATGGAAGACTAGTCACTTTAATAATGTTTATATGCTGCTTTACTCACCTCATATTGTTACGCACGCCTCTATGAAGAGGGAACGCAACACCCTGCTACAACTAAACTCTCCGTGAAGGAAAAAGGTATGGACTGTAGGTGCAAGAAAGAATGACAACAGGCAGAATGTGGTACCATTTACAAGGACTTTATTCCTTTACACGGTAATATGGGGAAAAGGGGCTGGACGGAACCAAAGCAAAGAAAGTAAATCTCAAAGCCCCCCCCCCTCTCCTATCTTACCTGCCTACCCACTACTTACCTAATTTAGCACCACCTGGTGCCCTAACCAAAATACATGGGGTGGTCCGCCCAGGTCTTACCTAGTGTGCCTAGACAGCGAATATGCTACGGGTATATGTATGCCCGCGGGCCTCTTGCCTAAGCACTCCCTAGGTGCCTTCCCCTTCCCCCTGGGAACAAATGAAACAGAATATTAAACAATTTCACAAACAAACTAAGAAACAAAGGACATCAAATAAGCTCTATCTGAGCAACAAACTCACAAAACATACCAACTCGCTGCAATTACCTCCAGCAAAATCTACCTCCAGCAAAATCTACCTCCAGCAAAATCTACCTCCAGCAAAATCTACCTCCAGCAAAATCTACCTCCAGCAAAATCTACCTCCAGCAAAATCTACCTCCAGCAAAATCTACCTCCAGCAAAATCTACCTCCAGCAAAATCTACCTCCAGCAAAATCTACCTCCAGCAAAATCTACCTCCAGCAAAATCTCTGCAATAACCTCCCAGCAAATCTCCCTCACTCCTGAACAGGAACACTGGCTTTTATATAGCTTCAGAATGAATGGGTAATTGGAGACAGCTGTGTCTTGACGAGGGGGCGGGGTCAGCTCTCCACTTAGCCATGGAGTCGACCAATCAGCTGCTTGATACATACTGTATTCTATTCTACTATATTTTAGTCAATGCCACTCCGACATTGCTCGTCCTAATATTTATATATATTTTTTATTCCATTCTTTTATTTTTTAGATTTGTGTATTATGGTGAATTGTTAGATACTACTGCACTGTTGGAGCTAGGATCACAAGCATTTTGGTACACCCGCAATAAAATATGCTAAATATGTGTATGTGACCAATACAATTATATTTTGATTTAAATCATCTTTATTAATATTGAAATTATGAAACCTATTAATTACATTGCACCCATGAGGCCACTGGGACAACTGACTGCAGGAAAGGGCTATGTTATACATTCTGAAAGCTTTCCATGCGAAAAACAAGCAATTTGGAAAGCCATAGTCAATCAAGCAACAATATGATAATACGAAAAATAATCATTAGCTTCCAATCTGTGGATACTATATGATTAGAAGGGTCCGAATTTCAGCACAGTTAAAAAAACACTATATATATATACAAACATATGTGGATTTTACTATTTCAGCCACACCATTTACTAATAGGTTTATAAAATTGAGAGCACAGCCATACAATCTCCATAGGCAAACAGTGGCAGTAGAATGGCCTTACTGAAGAGCTCAGTGACTTTCAATGTGGCACCGTCATAGCATACCACCTTTCCTAATTCTGCCCTGCTAGAGATGTTATTGTGATGTAGAAAGATCTAGCAGGAAGAACGGCTCGGCCACACAAGCTCACAAAACGGGACCGCCAAGTTCTGAAATCATCTGTCTTCGATTGCAACACTCTTGAACGAGTTCTAAACTGCCTCTGGAGGTAACGTCAACACAAGAACTCTTCGTCGGGAGCTTCATGAAATGGGTTCACGGCCGAGCTGCTGCACACCAGCCTAAGATCACCATGTGCAATGCTAAGAGTTAGCTGGAGCTGTATAAAGCCTGTCACCATTGGACTCTCGAGAAGTCTAAACGCGTTCCCTGGAGTGGCGAATCACGCTTCACCACTTGCCTCAATGCATAGTGCCAACTGTAAAATTTGGTGGAAGAGGAATCATGGTCTTTGGCTGTTTTTCATGGTTCAGGCTAGGCCCCTTAGTTCAAATGAAAGGAAATGTTAACTCTATAGCATACAGTGACATTGTAGATGATTCTGTGATCCAGCTTTGTTGCATCAGTTTGGGGAAGGCCCTTTTCTGTTTCAGCATGACAATGACCCATGCACAAAGCGAGGCCCATACAGAAATAGTTTGTTGAGACTGGGGTGGAAGAACTTGACTGGCCTGCACAGAGCCCTAAACTCAACCCCATCGAATACCTTTGGGATTAATTGGAACACCGACTGCAAGCTAGGCCTAATCACCCAACATCAGTGCCTGACTTCACTAATACTCTAGTGGCTGAATGGAAGCAAGGCCCTGCAGCAATGTTCCAACACTTAGAGGAAATCCTTCCTAGGAGAATAGAGGTTGTTATAGCAGCAAAGGGGGGGGGCATATTAATGGTCCATATTAATGCCCATGATTTTGGAATCAGATGTTCGACAAGCAGGTGTCGGTCATGTGGTGGAGCAAACAAAACAAACAAATTGGGGATGCATTCCAGCAAAGCCACTACAGAACAACACTAAACAATAAATTAATTGCACTATAAAGGTGACAAACAGTGCCCACAAACTGTTAGGGCCTACATAAAGCTGTCCCAATAGCAGTCCCAACACCTTACCACTGCTACACCTGGCTATCAGCGGAGCCTTGTCTGGCAGCGAAACAGTTTATGTAGCATCAAACATAGCTGTATGGTTGAATTGCTTTTAAAAATGTGGTTTCTACTAACAATTGAGATGTACAAACTATGGCATAAGTGAACAATGAGCGGACACCAGGCAATCCGTAATTTCGATTAAGGCATTAATGAGCGAGCTCGGAGTCAATATAACTATTTGTTCAGTACCTTTGAAATGTACAGCGAAAGAACGCACATTCTTGCAGTGTTCTCCCTGTACACCAAGTCAGAATCGTAGGATAAATAAAGGGGGCATATAAGCAGACAATGAAAGCTCTTATAATATTCAATGATTACATTTACCCAAAACAGGTTATCGGCTACATGTGCACCACCAAGTCATAACTGTAGGCAAAATTAAGAGGGGAAAATAGACCAAATGAATAGGGTGAGGCACATGGGCTACTAACAGCTTACGTCACAACATACACTTAGTATTACTCTCTTAGCTACAGTATACATATCTCCCTGGCATATTACATAATTTATGTAGCAGCATAGAATACATTTTTGGACTCAGCTTGTTGTGCTCACTTGAACAGGAAGGTGGCGCAGCGGTTCTTCGTGGTCAAATTTTGTCGTAAAACTTTGTTATCGAAGTCTGTCATTCTTTAGATTTATGGTGCTTTGAAGACAAAGTTTGAATCATGATGACGTCAGTGATCTTCAGGCCGTAGCTCAAGAAAAAGACCACAGTTCCCGACTTACAATTCCGAGTTGGATGACTGTTCAAAACTATTTGCCCAGTCAGAGATACTTTTTTCCTGAGTTTCCAGTTGTCTTGAACTCACTGAAGTCAGATTTCCCAGTTCTGAGTTTCCAGTTGTTTTGAGCATGGCAGAAATCATGCTGGATTGACAGCATAGCCAATGTTGAATGTTTATAATTGTATACAGTACCTTAAACCGAGATTTGGGACCACACATCCACTCCGCTGAATAGCAGGCTAGTGATTGCTTTGCAATGCTTGCAGTTAGCCACTGATTCCTTCCAAAGCGATACGTTTTATCTATAATTTCTCCGGGGATTTCTATGTTAATCATAGTGACAAGGATTAAAAATGATTTGCCAGTAGATTGCCCACTTTGATAGTATGATGTTGACATGATCAGTCCAATCAAAGCTACTGTAGATATAACGTGATTTGATGTCATTTTGCCTATGGCCAATTACCTTGAGCATTCTTGGATGGGTAGTTCTAATGCACATGGCTAATATGGCAGCACCCAAGTGGCTTGAATTTCGAGCTCTACCCTTAGATTTGGCAGTGATGTAGCATCCCCATGATGCTACGCTCTGTATTTTCCGCTGGCTTCCGCACCACCACAGAAAGCAATGAGCTAGGCTTAAACACCTGCATTTTGGATGTGCCTTACTCAAGAAAGCAAAAAAGAGAACATGTTTGTATGGAGTCTTTACTAACGCAATGATTTATTTATTTTTTACATTGTTTGCAAACTGATATGTGACACATATTAATGCCAAAATAACATACCAAACAGGGAACCCCCCTAAAATATTATTATTATTATTTATTATTTGCAAAAAATGTGGGGATCAAAACAGGCTCTGCCCCTCCTGCCCTGAATGATGGGTCGTAACTGCATCTACGGAGATACTGTAGGTGGGATGGGCTGAGAGTAGCAGAGGGGTGGGATTAAAAAGCTCATGATCGGTACTAATTATTACTGAAAACACTATGTTGATGTCTGAGTACTATCTACACAAAATGTAATGTGATGGGCCATTAAAATATTACATCTATACATATGTGTGTGGAGGGCTACTTAATGTTAGCTCCCTCACTTTCAAGGCAGTTATAGTCAATGAACTAATCACTGATCACAATCTTGATGTGTTTGGCCTGACTGAAACATGTCTTAAGCCTGATGAATTTACTGTGTTAAATGAGGCCTCACCTCCTGGTTACACTTGTGACCATATCCCCCAAAGGCAGAGTTGTTGCTAACATTTACGATAGCAAAATTAAATTTACAAAAAACAAATTGACGTTTTCATCTTTTGAGCTTCGATTCGTGAAATCTATGCAGCCTACTCAATCACTTTTTATAGCTACTGTTTACAGGCCTCCTGGGCCATATACAGCATTCTTCACTGACTTCCCCGAATTCCTATCTGACCTTGTAGTCATAGCAGATAATATTCTAATGGAAAAGTCCACAGACCCACTCCAAAAGGCTTTCGGAGCCATCATCGACTCAGTGGGTTTTGTCCAACATGTCTCTGGAACTATTCACTGTCACAGTTATACTCTGTATCGAGTTTTGTCCCATGGAATAAATGTTGTGGATCTTAATGTTTTTTCTCATAATCCTGGACTAGCGGACCACCATTTTGTTAAGTTTGCATTCACAACAAATAATCTGCTCAATAGTCGTGCTATAAATTCTCAGACAACCCAAAGATTCCTTGATGCCCTTCCAGACTCCCTCTGCCTACCCAAGGACATCAGAAGACAAAAATCAGTTAACCACCTAACTGAGGAACTGAAATTAACCTTGCGCAATACCCTAGATGCAGTCGCACCCCTAAAGACATTTGTCATAAGAAACTAGCTCCCTGGTATACAGAAAATACCCGAGCTCTGAAGCAAGCTTCCAGACAATTGGACCAGAAATGGTGCAACGGAAGTCTTCCGACTAGCTTGGAAGGACAGTATCATCAGTACCATGCAGTATCGAAGAGTCCTCACTGGTGCTCGATCATCCTATTTTTCCAACTTAATTGAGGAAAATAAGAACAATCCGAAATTCCTTTTTGATACTGTCGCAAAGCTAACTAAAAAAAACATAATTCCCCAAGAGAGGATGGCTTTCACTTCAGCAGTAATAAATTCATGAACTTCTTTGAGGAAAAGATCATGATCATTAGAAAGCAAATTACTGACTCCTCTTTAAATCTGGGTATTCCTCCAAAGCTGAGTTGTCCTGAGTCTGCACAACTCTGCCAGGACCTAGGATCAAGAGAGACACTCGAGTGTTTTAGAAATATATCTCTTGACAGAATTATGAAAATAATCATGGTCTCTAAACCTTCAAACTGCATACTGGACCCTATTCCAGCTAAAATACTGAAAGAGCTGCATCCTGTGTTTGGCCCTCCTATGTTGTAGATAATAAATGGCTCTCTATCCACCGGATGTGTACCAAACTCACTAAAAGTTGCAGTAATAAAGCCGCTCTTCAAAAAGCCAAACCTTGACCCAGAAAATATAAAAAACTATTGGCCTATATCGAATGGTTGTACAGTCGTCTCAAATAAAACTGTGAAGGACCTCGGCATTACTTTGGATATTGATCTCTCTTTTGACCAACATATCAAGACTGTTTCCAAGGACAGCTTTTTTCCATCTATGTAACATTTCAAAAATCAGAAACTTTCTGACCAAAAATTATGCAGAAAAATACATCCATGCTTTTGTTACTTCTAGGTTAGCTTTTTAGGGATAGAGGGCAGCATTTTCACTTTGGATAAATTGTGTGCCCATAGTGAACTGCCTCCTACTCTGTCCCAGATGCTTATCACAGTGGAATCCAAGATAGCAGGCGTAGCAGTAAGTCGTCCTGTCGTATCATCTCTCTGTATATATAGTCTTTTTTTCATTTTACTTTTTTTTTCTTTGCATATCTTTAAAAAAAATTGGAAAACCTAAGCTTCCAAATACTCTCCTGCAACCTGCCTCACCCAATGTAGCTACTTCTTCCTAAAGTATTTATATTTACTTCGGAACAGGAACCCCTCAACCGAAGCAAGCCAGCTAACCACCAGCTATGCTAGCGGTCTTCAGCTAACCGGTCATCAGCTAACCTTTAGCTCGGAAAGCTCTCGCCAGTTCGAACAACGCGACGCTAACCAGAGCATAACGGACCTACTGTCCATTAATCACGGTACTCCATTCTGCTTGTTTGTTTTATCTGTCGGCCCCGTTACCTAGTCAACGCCATTTTACCTGCTGTTGTTGTGCTAGCTGATTAGCTGTTGTCTCACCTACTGTTTTAGCTAGCTTTCCCAATTCAACACCTGTGATTACTGTATGCCTCACTGTATGTCTCTCCCAAATGTCAATATGCCTTGTATACTGTTGCTCAGGTTAGTTATCATTGTTTTAGTTCACAATGGAGCCCCTAGTCCCACTCCTCATACCCTGATACCTCCTTTGTCCCACCTCCCACATATGCGGTGACCTCACCCATTACAACCAGCATGTTCAGAGATACAACCTCTCTCATCATCACCCAGTGCCTGGGCTTACCTCCGCTGTACCCGCACCCCACCATACCCCTGTCTGCGCATTATGCCCTGAATATATTCTACCATGCCCAGAAACCTGCTCCTCTTATTCTCTGTCCCCAACGCTCTAGGCGACCAGTTTTGATAGCCTTTAGCCGCACCCTCATACTACTCCTTCTCTGTTCCGCGGGTGATGTGGAGGTAAACCCAGGCCCTGCATGTCCCCAGGCACCCTCATTTGTTGACTTCTGTGATCGAAAAAGCCTTGGTTTCATGCATGTCAACATCAGAAGCCTCCTCCCTAAGTTTGTTTTACTCACTGCTTTAGCACACTCTGCTAACCCTAATGTCCTTGCCGTGTCTGAATCCTGGCTCAGGAAGGCCCCCAAAAATTCAGAGATTTCCATACCCAACTATAACATCTTCCGTCAAGATAGAACTGCCAAATGGGGAGGAGTTGCAGTCTACTGCAGAGATAGCCTGCAAAGTAATGTCATACTTTCCAGGTCCATACCCAAACAGTTCGAACTACTAATTCTGAAAATTACTCTCTCCAGAAATAAGTCTCTCACTGTTGCCGCCTGCTACCGACCCACCTCCGCTCCCAGCTGTGCCCTGGACACCATTTATGAATTGATTGCCCCCCATCTAGCATCAGAGTTTGTTCTGTTAGGTGACCTAAACTGGGATATGCTTAACACCCGGCAGTCCTACAGTCTAAGCTAGATGCCCTCAATCTCACACAAAGCATCAAGGAACCCACCAGGTAAAACCCTAACTCTGTAAGCAAGGGCACCCTCATAGACGTCATCCTGACCAACTGGCCTTCCAAATACACCTCCGCTGTCTTCAACCAAGATCTCAGCGATCACTCCCTCATTGCCTGTATCCGCTACGGTGCCGCAGTCAAACGACCACCCCTCATCACTGTCAAACGCTCCCTAAAACACTTCTGTGAGCAGGCCTTTCTAATCGACCTGGCCCGGGTATCCTGGAAGGACATTGACCTCATCCCGTCAGTTGAGGATGCCTGGTCATTCTTTAAGAGTAACTTCCTCACCATTTTAGATAAGCATGCTCCATTCAAAAAATGCAGAACTAAGAACAGATACAGCCCTTGGTTCACTCCAGACCTGACTGCCCTCGACCAGCACAAAAACATCCTGTGGCGGACTGCAATAGCATCGAATAGTCCCTGCGATATGCAACTGTTCAGGGAAGTCAGGAACCAATACACGCAGTCAGTCAGGAAAGCTAAGGCCAGCTTCTTCAGGCAGAAGTTTGCATCCTGTAGCTCCAACTCCAAAAAGTTCTGGGACACTGTGAAATCCATGGAGAACAAGAGCACCTCCTCCTAGCTGCCCACTGCACTGAGGCTAGGGAACACGGTCACCACCGATAAATCCATGATTATCGAAAACTTCAACAATCATTTCTCAACGGCTGGCCATGCCTTCCGCCTGGCTACTCCTACCTCAGCCAACAGCTCCGCCCCCCCCCCCCCCCCCCGCAGCTCCTCGCCCAAGCCTCTCCTTTTTCTCCTTTACCCAAATCCAGATAGCAGATGTTCTGAAAGAGCTGCAAAACCTGGACCCGTATAAATCAGCTGGGCTTGACAATCTAGACCCTCTATTTCTGAAACTATCCGCCGCCATTGTCGCAACCCCTACTACCAGCCTGTTCAACCTCTCTTTCATATCATCTGAGATCCCCAAGGATTGAAAGCTGCCGCATTCATCCCCCTCTTCAAAGGGGAGACACCCTGGACCCAAACTGTTACAGACCTATATCCATTCTGCCCTGCCTATCTAAGGTCTTCGAAAGCCAAGTCAACAAACAGGTCACTGACCATCTCGAATCCCACCGTACAATCTCCGCTATGCAATCTGGTTTCCGAGCCGGTCACGGGTGCACCTCAGCCACACTCAAGGTACTAAACGATATCATAACTGCCATCGATAAAAGACAGTACTGTGCAGCTGTCTTCATCCACCTTGCCAAAGCCTTCGACTCTGTCAATCACCATATTCCTATCGGCAGACTCAGTAGCCTCGGTTTTTCGGATGACTGCCTTGCCTGGTTCACCAATTACTTTGTAGACAGAGTTCAGTGTGTCAAATCAGAGGGCATGCTGTCCGGTCCTCTGGCAGTCTCTATGGGGGTGCCACAGGGTTCAATTCTCGGGCCGACTCTTTTCTCTGTATATATCAATGATGTTGCTCTTGCTGCGGGTGATTCCCTGATCCACCTCTAAGCAGACGACACCATTCTATATATTTTCGGCCCGTCATTGGACACTGTGCTATCTAACCTCCAAACAAGCTTCAATGCCATACAACACTCATTCCGTGGCCTCCAACTGCTCTTAAACGCTAGTAAAACCAAATGCATGCTTTTCAACCGATCGCTGCCTGCACCCGCATGCCCGACTAGCATCACCAACCTGGATGGTTCCGACCTTGAATATGTGGACACCTATAAGTACCTAGGTGTCTGGCTAGACTGCAAACTCTCCTTCCAGACTCATATCAAACATCTCCAATCGAAAATCAAATCAAGAGTCGGCTTTCTATTCCGCAACAAAGCCTCCTTCACTCACGCTGCCAAGCTTACCCTAGTAAAACTGACTATCCTACCGATCCTCGACTTCGGTGACGTCATCTACAAAATTGCTTCCAACACTCTACTCAGCAAACTGGATGCAGTTTATCACAGTGCCATCCGTTTTGTCACTAAAGCACCTTATACTATCCACCACTGCGACTTGTATGCTCTAGTCAGCTGGCCCTCGCTACATATTCGTCGCCAGACCCACTGGCTCCAGGTCATCTACAAGGCCATGCTAGGTAAAGCTCCGCCTTATCTCAGTTCACTGGTCACGATGGCAACACCCATCCGTAGCACGCACTCCAGCAGGTGTATCTCACTGATCATCCCTAAAGCCAACACCTCATTCGGCTGCCTTTCGTTCCAGTACTCTGCTTCCTGTGACTGGAACGAATTGCAAAAATCGCTGAAGTTGGAGACTTTTATCTCCCCCATCAACTTTAAACATCTGCTATCTGAGCAGCTAACCGATCGCTGCAGCTGTACATAGTCTATTGGTAAATAGCCCACCCATCTTCACCTACCTCATCCCCACAGTTTTTATTTATTTACTTTTCTGCTCTTTTGCACACCAATATCTCTACCTGTACATGACCATCTGATCATTTATCACTCCAGTGTTAATCTGCAATATTGTAATTATTCGCCTACTCCCCTTTTTTCTACTGTGTTATTGACTTGTTAATTGTTTACTCCATGTGTAACTCTGTCTGTTCACACTGCTATGCTTTATCTTGGCCAGGTCGCAGTTGCAAATGAGAACTTGTTCTCAACTAGCCTACCTGGTTAAATAAAGGTGAAAAAAAAGAAATATATATATATATATATGTGCATATTATTATTACTATTGTATAGAAAACTCAGAAGTTTCTAAAACTGTTTGAATTATGTCTGAGTATAACAGAACTTATATGGCAGGCAAACTTCCAAAAGGAAGTGGAAATTCTGGGGCTGGTTCATTTTCAACTCATCGCCTATTCACATCCCAGTAAGATATGGATCTGTTCGCACTTCCTACTGCTTACACTAGATGTCAACAGTCAGTAGAACGTGGAATGAAGCCTCTAGTGTGATGTGGGACCAGATGGCAGCTATTTGAGTCAGTGGTCTGGCAGAATGCCAGTTCCTGGTCAGGCGCATTTCTCACGATATAGCCATGCGTTTCATTACTCTGTAGACAAAAATGACTTAGTTTGACCAGTTTATTTGGCCTGGATTATAAATTTTTGAAGTTTTCGTCCGAGTTCGCCTGGACCGGCGCCAGCTTTTGGACATGTGAACTAAACGTGCTAGCAAAAGTAGCTAATTGGACACTAGTAATGGACATTATCGAACAAAACAATTTATTGCGGAACTAGGATTCCTGGCACTGCATTCTGATGAAAGATCATCAAAGGTAAGGGAATATTTATGATGTAATTTCGTGTTTCTGTTGACTCCAACATGGCGGAGAAATGTTGTGTATTTCTTAGCGCGTCTCAGATTATTGCATGGTATGCTTTTTTTTGTTAATTAAAAAAAAATCTGACACAGCGGTTGCATTAAGAACAAGTGTATCTTTAATTATATGTAAAACATGTATCTTTCATCAAAGTATATGACGTGGCTCTGTAATTACTCTGGATATTTTGGAGGCATTTCTGAACATGGCGCCAGTGGAAACCGAGATTTGTGGCTATAAATATGCATATTATCGAACAAAACAAATGTATTGTGGAATGGTTAGTGATTCATTTTCTCTATTTCTGCTTTTGTGACTATCTTTGGCTGGGAAAAAATGGCTGTGTTTTTTGGATTTGGTGGTGATCTAACATAAATATATGTTGTTTTCGCTGTAAAACATTTTAAAAAATCGAACACAATGGGAAAATTAACAAGATGTTTATCTTTCATTTGCTGTATTGGGCTAGTTAATGTGTGAAAGTTAAATATTTCCAAAAAATATTTTTGAATTTCCCGCGCTGCCTTTTCAGCAGAATGTTGGGGGAGGGTTCCGCTAGTGGAACCTGTGTCCTAGACAGGTTTTAACCTGACATGTTTTTTAACTTGGTTGAAACGTTTCTGGGTAGCCTTGCACAAGCTTCCCACAAAAACTTGGGTGGATTTTGATCCATTCCTCTTGACAGAGCTGGTGTAACGGAGTTAGGTTTGTAGGCCTCCTTGATCGCATACAGTTTTTCAGTTCTGCCCACACATTTTCTATAGGATTGAGGTCAGGGCTTTGTGATGGCCACTCCAACACCTTGACTTTGTTGTCCTTAATCAATTTTGACACAACTTTGGAAGTATACTTGGGGTCGTTGTCCATTTTATTTAAATAGCAATCAATTACTAATCGTCACCTTCTCTCAGTCTCATTCTGACTGTCATAAGTACTTTGTTATCTTCACAAACTCTGGTTGACAAGTTCAATCAGCAATACAAAAATTGGCTTAACCCATCCAGAATTTTTCCCAGACATGAAAATATCCAAATCAAATGTCATTACTAACCCTTTGAAGTAATCAATCATTATTTTTCGAAATTTTAGTGGAATAGTAGATGAAAAGTGTGTTTTGAAACATCCTCCAGCATGAATCCAGCATGACCGTTTTTTTCTGTTATTCCCAGAATTAAAGATAGACTGATCCTCTATGCAACCGCTGCGCCAGATTTTTAATTAAAAAACGGAAAAAGCATAATCTGAGAATGGCGCTCAGTACCTGCTTATAAACAACTAGACAATTCTGCCATCTTGGAGTCGACATTAGTTTGAAAAAACAATATAAATATTCACTTACCTTTGATAATCTTCATCAGAAGCCACTCACAGGAATCCCAAAGACAAAAAAAACAACAACCATCAACATATTTCAACATTGTTACTTTATTGTAACATACATTGTAAAATTGTTACTTTAGTGCAATATGTATTGAAACATTAATATTGTAACTTTATTGTAACATTTGCACTTGTTCTTTAGTGCAATATTCATTGTAACATTGTCATTGTGACATTTCAGTGCAACATTCACTAACAACTGTATAGCAGTCATGTGATTCATTCCAACTGAACATAAAGGTAACATTTAGGATAGTGGTAGCCTGTAGAATATGCATTCAAGTAGAAGCCTACACTGAACAAAATACAATTATATAGATATATATATATAAAAAGCTCCACTGCACAATGAGTGCTTATATATATATATATATATATATATATATATATATATATATATATATATATATATATATATATATATATATATATATATATATATATATATATATATATATATATATATGTATATATATATATACTGCTCAAAAAATAAAGGGAACACTTAAACAACACAACGTAACTTCAAGTCAATCACACTTCTGTGAAATCAAACTGTCCACTTAGGAAGCAACACTGATTGACAATACATTTCACATGCTGTTGCGCAAATGGAATAGACAACAGGTGGAAATTATAGGCAATTAGCAAGACACCCCCAATAAAGGAGTGGTTCTGCAGGTGGTGACCACAGACTGCTTTTCAGTTCCTATGCTTCCTGGCTGATGTTTTGTGCACTTTTTAATGCTGGCGGTGCTTTCACTCTAGTGGTAGCATGAGACGGAGTCTACAACCCACACAAGTGGCTCAGGTAGTGCAGCTCATCCTGGATGGCACATCAATGCGAGCTGTGGCAAGAAGGTTTGCTGTGTCTGTCAGCGTAGTGTCCAGAGCATGGAGGATCTACCAGGAGACAGGCCAGTACATCAGGAGACATGGAGGCCGTAGAAGGGCAAAAAACCCAGCAGCAGGACCGCTACATCCGCCTTTGTGCAAGGAGGAGCAGGAGGAGCACTGCCAGAGCCCTGCAAAATGAACTCCAGCAGGCCAGAAATGTGCATGTGTCTGCTCAAACGGTCAGAAACAGACTCCATGAGGGTGGTATGAGGGCCCGACGTCCACAGGTGGGGGTTGTGCTTACAAGCCCAACACCGTGCAGGACGTTTGGCATTTGGTGGCGTTGACACCTACACCACCGAATGTCACAGGAAGGCCAAAAAGATCACCAAGGACAACAACCACCCGAGCCACTGCCTGTTCACCCCGCTATCATCCAGAAGGCGTGGTCAGTACAGGTGCATCAAAGCTGGGACAGAGAGACTGAAAAACAGCTTTATCCTCAAGGCCATCAGACTGTTCAACAGCCATCACTTACATTGAGTGGTTTCTGCCAACCTCTAGCCACTAATAATCATTCAAAATTGGATGTAATAAATGTATCACTAGTCACTTTAAACTATGCCACTTTATATAATGTTTACATACCCTACACTACTCATCTCATATGTATATACTGTACTCTATACCATCTACTGCCTATGCCGTTGGGCCATCGCTCATCCATATATATTGTTATGTACATATTCGTATTCATTCCTTTACACTTGTGTTTACAAGGTAGTTGTTGTGAAATTGTTAGTTTACTTGTTAGATATTACTGCATGGTCAGAACTAGAAGCAGAAGCATTTCACTACACTCACATTAATATCTGCTAACCATGTGTATGTGACAAATAAAATTGGAGATGGAATTTGAGATGGAAGACTGGTTTGCCCAGCAAAAATCGCCCTTGTCCTTTGTAGGATCTTTCTGGTCGTAGTGTTGTGGAGCGGATATGTTGAAGTACGCTATATTCTCATAGAATTGTCAGTCCTTTCCTAGGCCACACTACCCGCTGCAGCTGATAACTCAACGCCTAGGATGTATCACTTCTTTAGTGAATAAGAGTCCAAAGTTCATACCAAGTTGCCATACTCAGCTCGTGCTGGATTCTGTCTGGTCTTGTCAAAATTCATCCTTCCAGCGTGGCGATAGTCACCAGTCCTCAAGTCATCGGTAACTGAGTTTGACTTCCATCAATGAGCTTTTGTAGAGCTTTTGTAGTGGGGGAGATGTCTGTTCACTTGGGTGTGGCCACTGAGTGAACATAGTTTATATATGAAAACAATTCTCTCATTTAGAAGCTAAAATTACATTTAAACTTTTAAATTGCACAACAATTCCATGTGAATCTGATAAATAGAATGTGTAGACTTTCCAAGATACAATTTATGTGATCCCCACATCAGATATAATGTCCCAGACTCCACTGATCTGACATCATATTCTTTGAAGTACCAACGGATACTTTCAACTGGTTGGATTACAGGATTATTATTATATTGTTCCATTCCCCAACCTTTTGATGTTACCATACTCTCTCTATGTGAACAAAGGGCTTTCCATGAGTCCATTCTGTAGAGTGGAGAGAAAAGGGGGAAAGGTACTTATGGGGGTATAAACCTCACCCAACAAGGCAATTTATTTCACCTTTATTTAACCAGGTGGGCAAGTTGAGAACAAGTTCTCGTTTACAGTTGAGACCTGGCCAAGATAAAGCAAAGCAGTTCGACAGATACAACGACACAGAGTTACACATGGAGTAAAACAAACATACAGTCAATAATACAGTATAAACAAGTCTATATACAATGTGAGCAAATGAGGTGAGAAGGGAGGTAAAGGCAAAAAAAGGCCATGGTGGCAGAGTAAATACAATATAGCAAGTAAAACACTGGAATGGTAGTTTTGCAATGGAAGAATGTGCAAAGTAGACATAAAAATAATGGGGTGCAAAGGAGCAAAATAAATAAATAAATTAAATACAGTTGGGAAAGAGGTAGTTGTTTGGGCTAAATTATAGGTGGGCTATGTACAGGTGCAGTAATCTGTAAGATGCTCTGACAGTTGGTGCTTAAAGCTAGTGAGGGAGATAAGTGTTTCCAGTTTCAGAGATTTTTGCAGTTCGTTCCAGTCACTGGCAGCAGAGAACTGGAAGGAGAGCGGCCAAAGAAAGAATTGGTTTTGGGGGTGACCAGAGAGATATACCTGCTGGAGCGTGTGCTACAGGTGGGAGATGCTATGGTGACCAGCGAGCTGAGATAAGGGGGACTTTACCTAGCAGGGTCTTGTAGATGACATGGAGCCAGTGGGTTTGGCGACGAGTATGAAGCGAGGCCAGCCAACGAGAGCGTACAGCTCGCAATGGTGGGTAGTATATGGGGCTTTGGTGACAAAACGGATTGCACTGTGATAGACTGCATCCAATTTGTTGAGTAGGGTATTGGAGGCTATTTTGTAAATGACATCGCCAAAGTCGAGGATTGGTAGGATGGTCAGTTTTACAAGGGTATGTTTGGCAGCATGAGTGAAGGATGCTTTGTTGCGAAATAGGAAGCCAATTCTAGATTTAACTTTGGATTGGAGATGTTTGATATGGGTCTGGAAGGAGAGTTTACAGTCTAACCAGACACCTAAGTATTTGTAGTTGTCCACGTATTCTAAGTCAGAGCCGTCCAGAGTAGTGATTTTGGACAGGCGGGTAGGTGCAGGTAGCGATCGGTTGAAGAGCATGGATTTAGTTTTACTTGTATTTAAGAGCAATTGGAGGCCACGGAAGGAGAGTTGTATGGCATTGAAGCTTGCCTGGAGGGTTGTTAACACAGTGTCCAAAGAAGGGCCGGAAGTATACAGAATGGTGTCGTCTGCGTAGAGGTGGATCAGGGACTCACCAGCAGCAAGAGCGACCTCATTGATGTATACAGAGAAGAGAGTCGGTCCAAGAATTGAACCCTGTGGCACCCCCATAGAGACTGCCAGAGGTTCAGGCAGCAGACCCTCCGATTTGACACACTGAACTCTATCAGAGAAGTAGTTGGTGAACCAGGCGAGGCAATCATTTGAGAAACCAAGGCTGTCGAGTCTGCCGATGAGGATGTGGTGGTTGACAGAATCGAAAGCCTTGGCCAGATCAATGAATACGGCTGCACAGTAATGTTTCTTATCGATGGCGGTTAAAATATTGTTTAGGACTTTGAGCGTGACTGAGGTGCACCCATGACCAGCTCTGAAACCAGATTGCACAGCAGAGAAGGTATGGTTAGATTCAAAATGGTCGGTAATCTGTTTGTTGACTTGGCTTTCGAAGACCTTAGAAAGGCATGGTAGGATAGATATAGGTCTGTAGCAGTTTGGGTCAAGAGTGTCCCCCCCTTTGAAGAGGGGGATGACCGCAGCTGCTTTCAATCTTTGGGAATCTCAGACGACACGAAAGAGAGTTGAACAGGCTAGTAATAGGGGTGGCAACAATTTCGGCAGATAATTTTAGAAAGAAAGGGTCCAGATTGTCTAGCCCGGCTGATTTGTAGGGGTCCAGATTTTTCAGCTCTTTCAGAACATCAGCAGAATGGATTTGGGAGAAGGAGAAATGGGGAAGGCTTGGGCGAGTTGCTGTTGGGGTGCAGTGCTGTTGACCGGGGTAGGAGTAGCCAGGTGGAAAGCATGGCCAGCCGTAGAAAAATGCTTATTGAAATTCTCAATTATGGTGGATTTATCAGTGGTGACAGTGTTTCCTATCTTCAGTGCAGTGGGCAGCTGGGAGGAGGTGTTCTTATTCTCCATGGACTTTACAGTGTCCCAGAACTTTTTGAGTTAGTGTTGCAGGAAGCAAATTTCTGCTTGAAAAAGCTAGCCTTGGCTTTTCTAACTGCCTGTGTATAACGGTTTCTAGCTTCCCTGAATAGCTGCATATCACGGGGGCTGTTCGATGCTAATGCAGAACGCCATAGGATGTTTTTGTGTCGGTTAAGGGCAGTCAGGTCTGGGGAGAACCAAGGGCTATATCTGTTCCTGGTTCTAAATTTCTTGAATGGGGCATGTTTATTTAAGATGGTTAGGAAGGCATTTAAAAAAAATATCCAGGCATCCTCTACTGATGGGATGAGATCAATATCCTTCCAGGATACCCCGGCCAGGTCGATTAGAAAGGCCTGCTCGCTGAAGTGTTTCAGGGAGCGTTTTACAGTGATGAGTGGAGGTCGTTTGACCGCTGACCCATTACGGATGCAGGCAATGAGGCAGTGATCGCTGAGATCTTGGTTGAAGACAGCAGAGGTGTATTTAGAGGGGAAGTTGGTTAGGATGATATCTATGAGGGTGCCCGTGTTTAAGGCTTTGGGGGGGTACCTGGTAGGTTCATTGATAATTTGAGTGAGATTGAGGGCATCAAGTTTAGATTGTAGGATGGCTGGGGTGTTAAGCATGTTCCAGTTTAGGTCGCCTAGCAGCACGAGCTCTGAAGATAGATGGGGGCAATCAGTTCACATATGGTGTCCAGAGCACAGCTGGGGGCAGAGGGTGGTCTATAGCAGGCGGCAACGGTGAGAGACTTGTTTTTAGAGAGGTGGATTTCTAGAAGTAGAAGTTCAAATTGTTTGGGTACAGACCTGGATAGTAGGACAGAACTCTGCAGGCTATCTTTGCAGTAGATTGCAACACCGCCCCCTTTGGCAGTTCTATCTTGTCTGAAAATGTTGTAATTTGGAATTAAAATTTCAGAATTTTTGGTGGTCTTCCTAAGCCAGGATTCAGACACAGCTAGAACATCCGGGTTGGCAGAGTGTGCTAAAGCAGTGAATAGAACAAACTTAGGGAGGAGGCTTCTAATGTTAACATGCATGAAACCAAGGCTATTACGGTTACAGAAATCATCAAAAGAGAGCGCCTGGGGAATAGGAGTGGAGCTAGGCATTGCAGGGCCTGTATTCACCTCTACATCGCCAGAGGAACATAGGAGGAGAAGAATAAGGGTACGGCTAAAAGCAATAAGAATTGGTCGTCTATAACGTCTGGAACAGAGAGTAAAGGAGGTTTCTGGGGGCGATAAAATAGCATCAAGGTATAATGTACAGACAAAGGTATGGTAGGATGTGAATACAGTGGAGGTAAACCTAGGTATTGAGTGATGAAGAGAGATATTGTCTCTAGAAACATCATTGAAACCAGGAGATGTCATTGCATGTGTGGGTGGTGGAACTAATAAATTGGATAATGTATAGTGAGCAGGACTAGAGGCTCTACAGTGAAATAAGCCAATAAACACTAACCAGAACAGCAATGGACAAGACATATTGACATTAAGGAGAGGCATCCTTAGTCGAGTGATCAAAAGAGTCCAGAGAGTGGAGTGGTTGGTTTCGGGGTCAAGGCGATTTAGACAGCTAGCCAGGACATCGGTAGCAAGCTAGCATAGGAAGGGGTCTGTTGTTAGCCACCTCTTGCGTTCCGTCAGTAGATTAGTGGGGTTCCGTGTGGTAGAGGGAATTAGTCCAAATCACACAACAACAAAAATAAAATAAAAACAATAGATATAGATTATAGAGGCCCAAGAATAAACATAATAATAATAATAATAATAATAATAATAATAATAAAAATAAATAAATTGTCCGATTGTCTATTCTGAGAGCTGCCGGTAAGACAGCTAACGGTTAGCAGGCCGCAGATGGGCGTTCAGGTAACGTCGAGACGGAGGAGCCAGCAAGATCTCCTTCGGGTAGACAACGTCGGCAGTCCAGTTGTGAAGGCCCGGTGGGGCTCCGCGTAGGCAGTAAAACGGGTCCGGATAGGTGACTGCAGCCCAGGAGTGATTGACGGAGCTCAGGAGTGATTTACGGAGCTGGCTAGCTCCGGAGTAATTGATGTTTGCTCCGGAATCGACGAGAGCAGATAGACACACGGATAGCAGCTGGCTAGCTGTGAGATCCGGGAATGAATGTCCAGAGAGCAGTTGAAATCCAAGGACATGGAGAGAAAAATTGGTCAGGTATGTTCCGTTCCGAGCCGCGCTGCGCCGTACAAAACTGGCGATAGATTTTCAAGCTAAAGGATAGCTGATGACCACAAACCGTGGTTAACTGAATACTAACAATTTGCCAGTAAAGAAGCTAACTAGCTTCTGATTAGCTTCTAGCTAGCTCCTGGCTAGCTTCTGGCTAGCTTCTTGGAGTTTCTGGCTAGCTTCTGGCTAGCTTCTGGCTAGCTTCTTGGAGGATTGCAGATTTGAGGTAAATAATACTTATTTATAAATATAAATTGGTGAGGTGGGTTGCAGGAGAGTGTTTTGATGATGAGTTGATGGAAAATAAAAAAATGTATGTGAAAAAAAGTTGTAAATATATATATATACAGGACACGACAAGACGAGGACAAAGACGTCTGAACTGCTATGCCATCTCGGGCACAAATGGGCAATGACATGACACTACACTCATTTCAATAAACAAGTTACATCATCTTCTTTTGACTTACAGCTGTGATAGAGATTGTGTGTGCAACCTTATTTTGATTATTGCCTTCCACCAGTACGCCTGTGGGGGTGACATACCTTCTCTGAGGAGATGTGGGTGCTGTGTTTTTCTCTTCCTCCTCTGACCCTCCTGCGGCAGCACCTCTGGGATCTCCATGGTTGAGCGCTCTAATTCTAAAACCTTTTGATGTAGGAAGAGAAATTAATTACAGCACTCTCTCGATGGAAGGTGGAGAGAAAGAAGAAAGAGAGACAGGAGGGAGTAGTAAAGTGGCAATGTGACAAAATATCTTTAAAAGGGAGAGGGAAGCTGGAAACTATGAAAGTGTGATCATGAGGAGGAATGGAACCTACTGTATATGTAAAGTGCCTTCAGAAAGTATATATTTATTTTTTTCACCTTTATTTAACCAGGAAGGCTAGTTGAGAACAAGTTCTCATTTACAACTGTGACCTTGCCAAGATAAAGCAAAGCAGTTCAACACATACAACAACACAGAGTTACACATGGAATAAACAAAACAACAACGAAACAACTGAAACAGTTCTGTCTGGTGAAGACACGCAAGGACTGAAAACAACCACCCACAAAACACAATGGAAAACAGGCTACCTAAATATGGTTCTCAATCAGGGATAACGATTGACAGCTGCCTTTGAGAACCATACCAGGCCAAACACAGAAATAGAAAATCATAGACAAACTAACAAAGAGAACCCACCCAACTCACACCCTGACCATACTAAAACAAAAGACAAAACAAAGGAACTAAGGTCAGAACGTAACATTTACTTGCATTTAAGAGCAGTTGGAGGCCACGGAAGGAGAGTTGTACGACATTGAAGCTCATCTGGATGTTAGGTAACACAGTGTCCAATGAAGGGCCAGAGGAATACAGAATGGTGTCGTCTGCGTAGAGGTGGATCAAAGAATCACCAGCAGCAAGAGCGACATCATTGATGTATACAGAGAAGAGAGTTGGCCTGAGATTTTTTTTTGAGTTTGTACTACAGGATGAAAATTTATGTTTGAAAAAGATAGCCTTAGCTTTCCTATCTGCCTTTGTTTTCCTAACTTCCTAAAAAAGTTCAATATATCGGGGGCTATTCGATCCTAATGCAGAATGCCACAGGATGTTTTTGTGTTGGTCAAGGGCAGACAGGTCTGGTGTGAACCAAGGGCTATATCTATTCCTAGTTCTAACATTTTTGAATGGAGCATGTTTATTTAAGATGGTGAGGAAGGAACTTTTAAAGAATAACCAGGCATCCTCTACTAACGGGATGAGGTCAATGTCATTCCAGGATACCGCAGCCAGGTCAATTAGAAAGGCCTGTTTGCAGAAGTGGTTTAGGGAGCATTTGACAGTGATGAGGGGTGGTCGTTTGACTGCAGACGCATTACGGATGCAGGCAATGAGGAAGTGATCGCTGAGATCTTGGTTGAAAACAGCAGAGGTGTATTTGGAGGGCAAATTGGTTAGGATGATATCTATGAGGGTGCCTGTGTTTACAGATTTGGGGTTGTACCTGATGGGTTCATTGATAATTACACTTCATAGTGTTCCGATATATTTACAGTTCCCATACTTATTTTTTTCTTAACCTGAAGTCCCTGTAAAGCCTTTTTGAAATCAGACACTGTGGCTGGATTAACACATGATCTTGCTCTCTTTTCTCTACTCTCACTCTCTATTGGTGAGAACGGTTTTAGAATTGAATATGTTTCTTGTTTGTCTATCTTTTTTGTGTATTTTTTTATAAGTTTTTATATGTTTGCAACAAGCAAGGGGAAGATATCAGAATAGGGGCTTGGGGAATAATAACATATTGTATGGAATACATTTGTATTGTAGTGAAGCCGTCTCTAGAGTAATGCAAGGTCTCTTTCATGATCATGTGAAACGTCAATTACTATGGAAATGCTGGGATGTGTTTTTCAATGATGTTTAAAAACTTCTTGATCAGTGCCCCTTCCACAGGACTGTTGTGCTAACATAGGCTAATGTGAATAGCATGAACTTCAAACTAACAAGAACATTTCCCAGGACATAGACATATCTGCTATTGACAGAAAGCTTAAATTATTGTTAATCTAACTGCACTGTCCAATTTACAGTAGCTATTACAATGAAATAATACCATGCTATTGTTTGAGGAGCGTGCAGAATTTGGAACATGAAAAGTTATTAACTTAATAAACAAATTAGGAACATTTGGGCAGTCTTGATACAAAATGTGGCCAAAATATAAATTGCACCTGGGCTGGAATAATACATTATGGCCTTTCTATTGCATTTCAAAGATGATGTTACACAACATAGAAAATAACGGTTGTTTTTTTCTTTGTATTATCTTTTACCAGATGTTATATTCTCCTACATTCCTTTCACAGTTCCAAAAACTTCAAAGTGTTTCCTTTCAAATGGTACCAAGAATATGCATATCCTTGCTTCAGGGCCTCAGCTAAAGGCAGTTAGATTTGAGTATCTATGTAATTGCAGGTGACATTTTTTTTAAAGGGGTGGAACCTTAAGTGGTTTAAAGGTAATTATGATGCAACTATGACGGTGATACGATATGGATTACAATTATCATCATGAATATTAAGGCTATACAGTATGTTCTACATGTTACACTCAGACACTCAACCATGCACATTGGCGGAGTTATTATTTATTTGGACAGCACACATTATAGTCTTACTCTTATACAGACATCGTACACAATCTCACTAAATCACATCCAATATCATAAACATCAATCTACTCAGATTTACTACAACACATATCTTGTCTCAATTTTCTAACATTTGTGGCATTGACTCACAGGCAAACAGGCAAGGGAATAAAACAAATATTGCTGTAATGTATTTCTTGAATTCTAAATATTAGACATTTGAAACCTCTAATTATGACCGTCATAATACCTCTGATGGCTGTAACTTTGCAAGCACGAATTATGGTAAATTTAGACTGAGACTAGTGTCTAGTTATTGTAAGGGGTGAAATAAGATTAGCCAGTTATAATTGTAATGGTTTATAAGATTATAAAAAAAGAAGATCAGTCTTTACGTGGCTAAAAGAAAAGGAATATAACATATACAGTTTACGGGAAACTAAATCCACATACTTAGATGAAAAAGGAATGGGGTGGTGAAATAATTTGCTGTCATCGACAAAGGAACTCAAAAGATGTGATTATATAAATTAACAAAAATGTAGTACTGAATGGGCAAGAATGATACGCAAGGAAGGTGGATCTTTTTGAATATGAATGTGGATGAAAAATATATTTGGCTCATTAATCTATATGATCCAAATCAGGATGATCCACACTTCTTTGAAAACATTTAAACTATATTGGGTAGGGGGCAGTATTTTCACCACCGGATGAAAAGCGTGCCCAAATTAAACTGCCTGCTACTCAGGCCCATAAGCTAGGATATGCATATAATTAGTAGATCTGGATAGAAAACACTCTAAAGTTTCAATGTCTTGGAGTATAACAGATCTGATATGTTGGGCGAAAACCTGAGAAGAATCCAACCAGGAAGTACTGTTATTTTGAAAGGATGTTTTTCCATTGAAAGCCTATCCACCATACAAAGACTTAGGACCTAGTTCATGATATCTATGGCTTTCTCTACATGTGGCCAGTTTTTAGTCATTGTTTCAGGCCTTACTCGGAAAAATTAGGGAGATACACCACGTTCAATGAGTGGACAGTGGAAATTTACAGGCATGATCGGGAGCACGCATTTCTTGTTTCTCCTTTTCTATTGATGAAGCTTTTGTCCAGTTGAAATATTATTGATTATATATGACAAAAACAATGTTAGGATTGATTTTCAATATCGTTTGACATGTTTCTACTAACTTTTATTGTACTTTTTTAAACCTTTCATCTTGATGTTGAGAGCGCGCATTGTGCCTTTGGATTTCTGAACTAAACGCACTAACAAAACGGAGGTTTTTGGACATGAAGAGGGACATTATCGAACAAAATGAACATTTATTGTCTAACATGGAGACCTGGGATTGCCACCAGATGAAGATTATCAAAGGTAATCGATTAATTTTAACACTATTTCTGACTTTTGTGACATCTCTCCTTGGTTGGAAAATGGCTGTATGGTTTTCGTGGCAAGGCACTGACCTAACATAATCGCGTGGTGTGATTTCGCCATAAAGCCTTTTTGAAATCTGACACAGAGGTTTATCTTTAAATGTATGTTAAACACTTGTATCTTTCATCAATGTTTATGAATAGTATTTCTAAAATTTGATGTGGCTCTCTGCATTTTCACCGGATGTTTGTTTGAGACAATGATTACTGTACATAACGCACCAATTTCAACTGAGGTTTCTGGACATACAGTTGAACTTTATCGAACAAAACACACATTTATTGTGTAACATGAAGTCCTGTGAATGCCATCTGATGAAGATCATCAAAGGTTAGTGATTAATTAATCACTATTTCTGACTTTTCTGAGCCCTCTCCTTGGCTGGAAAATGGCTGTATGGTTTTCTGTGACTAGGCGCTGACCTAACATAATCGCATGGTGTGATTTCTCTATAAAGCCTTTTTTGAAATCGGACACTGTGGTTGGATTTATCTTTAAAATGGTGTATAATACTTTTATGTTTGAGGAATTTTAATTATGGGATTTCTGTTGTTTTGAAGTTGGTGCCCTGCAATTTCACTAGCTGTTGTCGAGGTGGGACACTACCGTCTTACTTGTACCAGAGAGGTTAAACCAATTTATTGAACTTACAGGCAACAAATGATCAAATCAAGTTGGTAGGAGACTATAACACAGTGTTAATTTCCTCAATGGACCGTAAAGGTAATCTCTCATCACTGTTCCCTTAAGAAAATCACAAATATTGTGGATATTTGGAGAATAACAAATCCCGACCAAGTGAGATATGCATCTTTGCCAGATACATTTAATTTCTTGCGTCGAGCAATCCCGTTTCCGGGAGCGTAATCATAGCCTCAAGCTCATTACCATAACGCAACGTTAACAATTCATGAAAATCGCAAATGAAATGAAAGAAATATATTCACTCACAAGCTTAGCCTTTTGTTAACAACACTGTCATCTCAGATTTTCAAAATATGCTTTTCAACCATAGCTACACAAGCATTTGTGTAAGAATATTGATAGCTAGCATAGCATTAAGCCTAGAATTCAGCATGAAACATTTTCACAAAAACAAGAAAAGCATTCAAATAAAATCATTTACCTTTGAAGAACTTTTGATGTTTTCAATGAGGAGACTCTCAGTTAGATAGCAAATGTTCAGTTTTTCCCAAAATATGTTTTGTGTAGGACAAATCGCTCCGTTTTGTTCATCACGTTGGGGTAAGAAAACCCCCCGAAAATTAAGTAATTACAACGCAAACTTTTTTCCAAATTAACTCAATAATATCGACAGAAACATGGCAAACGTTGTTTAGAATCAATCCTCAAGGTTTTATTCACATACCTATCGATGATAAATCATTCGTGGCAGTTTGGTTTCTCCTCTGAAGAAAATGGAACGCGCATGGACCTGGAGATTACGCAATAATTTCGACGGAGGACACCGGGTGGACACCTAGTAAATGTAGTCTCTTATGGTCAGTCTTCCAATGATATGCCTACAAATATGTCACAATGCTGCAGACACCTTGGGGAAACGACAGAAAGCGCAGGCTCTGTCATGTTTTGTCTTAGATTGTCTTGTCATTATGCTTTCCCTTCTGTTCGTTTCCCCCTGCTGGTCTTATTAGGTTCGTTCCCTTTTTCTATCCCTCTCTCTCCCCCTCCCTCTCTCTCCTCTCTCTATCGTTCCGTTCCTGCTCCCAGCTGTTCCTATTCCCCTAATCATCATTTCGTCTTCCCACACCTGTTCCTTATCTTTTCCCCCTGATTAGAGTCCCTATTTCTTCCCTTGTTTTCCGTTCCTGTCCTGTCGGATCCTTGTCTATTGTTCACCGTGCTGTGTCTATGTATTGCCCTGTCGTGTCGTGTTTCCCTCAGATGCTGCGTGGTGAGCAGGTGTCTGAGTCTGCTACGTTCAAGTGCCTTCCCGAGGCAACCTGCAGTTCTTGATCAAGTCTCCAGTCTGTTCTCGTCATTACGAGTAGTATTATGCCTTTTGTTTGTAAAGTAACTTTACTGGATTAAAGACTCTGTTTTCGCCAAGTCGCTTTTGGGTCCTCATTCATCTGCATGACAGAAGGATCCGACCAAAGAATGGACCCAGCGACTACAGACGTTCGTAACACTGCCGTCGAGATCCAAGGAGCCATGCTCGGCAGACACGAGCAGGAATTGTCTGCTGCTCGCCATGCCGTGGAGAACCTGGCCGCTCAGGTTTCCGACCTCTCTGGACAGTTCCAGAGTCTTCGTCTCGTGCCACCTGTTACTTCCTGGCCTGCCGAGCCTCCGGAACCTAGGGTTAATAACCCACCTTGCTACTCCGGGCAGCCCACGGAGTGCCGCTCCTTTCTCACCCAGTGTGATATTGTGTTCTCTCTCCAACCCAACACATACTCTAGCGAGAGAGCTCGGGTTGCTTACGTCATTTCACTCCTTACTGGCCGGGCTCGAGAGTGGGGCACAGCTATCTGGGAGGCAAGGGCTGATTGTTCTAACAATTACCAGAACTTTAAAGAGGAGATGATTCGGGTTTTTGACCGTTCAGTTTTTGGTGGGGAGGCTTCTAGGGCCCTGGCTTCCCTATGCCAAGGTGATCGATCCATAACGGATTACTCTATAGAGTTTCGCACTCTTGCTGCCTCTAGTGACTGGAACGAGCCGGCGCTGCTCGCTCGTTTTCTGGAGGGACTCCACGCAGTGGTCAAAGATGAGATTCTCTCTCGGGAGGTTCCTTCCAGTGTGGACTCTTTGATTGCTCTCGCCATCCGCATAGAACGACGGGTAGATCTTCGTCACCAAGCTCGTGGAAGAGAGCTCGCGTCAACGGTGTTTCCCTGCTCCGCATCGCAACCATCTCCCTCCTCTGGCTCAGAGACTGAGCCCATGCAGCTGGGAGGTATTCGCATCTCGACCAAGGAGAGGGAACGGAGGATCACCAACCGCCTGTGCCTCTATTATGGATTTGATGGACATTTTGTCAATTCATGTCCAGTAAAAGGCCAGAGCTCATCAGTAAGCGGAGGGCTACTGGTGAGCGCTACTACTCAGGTCTCTTCATCTAGATCCTGTACTACTATGTCGGTCCATCTACGCTGGACCGGTTCGGGTGCTACATGCAGTGCCTTGATTGACTCTGGGGCTGAGGGTTGTTTCATGGACGAAGCATGGGCTCGGAAACATGACATTCCTTTCAGACAGTTAGACAAGCCTACGCCCATGTTTGCCTTAGATGGTAGTCATCTTCCCAGTATCAGATTTGAGACACTACCTTTAACTCTCACAGTATCTGGTAACCACAGTGAGACTATTTATTTTTTGATTTTTCGTTCACCTTTTACACCTGTTGTTTTGGGTCATCCCTGGCTAGTATGTCATAATCCTTCTATTAATTGGTCTAGTAATTCTATCCTATCCTGGAACGTTTCTTGTCATGTGAAGTGTTTAATGTCTGCCATCCCTCCCATTTCTTCTGTCCCCACTTCTCAGGAGGAACCTGGCGATTTGACAGGAGTGCCGGAGGAATATCATGATCTGCGCACGGTCTTCAGTCGGTCCCGAGCCAACTCCCTTCCTCCTCACCGGTCGTATGATTGTAGTATTGATCTCCTTCCGGGGACCACTCCTCCTCGGGGTAGACTATACTCTCTGTCGGCTCCCGAACGTAAGGCTCTCGAGGATTATTTATCTGTGTCTCTTGACGCCGGTACCATAGTGCCTTCTTCCTCTCCGGCCGGGCGGGGTTCTTTTTGTTAAGAAGAAGGACGGTACTCTGCGCCCCTGCGTGGATTATCGAGGCTGAATGACATAACGGTTAAGAATCGTTATCCGCTTCCCCTTATGTCATCAGCCTTCGAGATTCTGCAGGGAGCCAGGTGCTTTACTAAGTTGGACCTTCGTAACGCTTACCATCTCGTGCGCATCAGAGAGGGGGGACGAGTGGAAAACGGCGTTTAACACTCCGTTAGGGCATTTTGAGTACCGGGTTCTGCCGTTTGGTCTCGCCAATGCGCCAGCTGTTTTTCAGGCATTAGTTAATGATGTTCTGAGAGACATGCTGAACATCTTTGTTTTTGTCTATCTTGACGATATCCTGATTTTTTCACCGTCACTCGAGATTCATGTTCAGCACGTTCGACGTGTTCTACAGCGCCTTTTAGAGAATTGTCTCTACGTAAAGGCTGAGAAGTGCTCTTTTCATGTCTCCTCCGTTACTTTTCTCGGTTCCGTTATTTCCGCTGAAGGCATTCAGATGGATTCCGCTAAGGTCCAAGCTGTCAGTGATTGGCCCGTTCCAAGGTCACGTGTCGAGTTGCAGCGCTTTTTAGGTTTCGCTAATTTCTATCGGCGTTTCATTCGTAATTTCGGTCAAGTTGCTGCCCCTCTCACAGCTCTTACTTCTGTCAAGACGTGTTTTAAGTGGTCGGTTCCGCCCAGGGAGCTTTTGATCTTCTAAAAGAATGTTTTACGTCCGCTCCTATCCTCGTTACTCCTGACGTCACTAGACAAATCATTGTCGAGGTTGACGCTTCAGAGGTAGGCGTGGGAGCCATTCTATCCCAGCGCTTCCAGTCTGACGATAAGGTTCATCCTTGCGCTTATTTTCTCATCGCCTGTCGCCATCTGAGCGCAACTATGATGTGGGTAACCGTGAACTGCTCGCCATCCGCTTAGCCCTAGGCGAATGGCGACAGTGGTTGGAGGGCGACCGTTCCTTTTGTCGTTTGGACAGACCATAAGAACCTTGAGTACATCCGTTCTGCCAAACGACTTAATGCCCGTCAAGCTCGTTGGGCGTTGTTTTTCGCTCGTTTCGAGTTTGTGATTTCTTACCGTCCGGGTAGCAAAAACACCAAGCCTGATGCCTTATCCCGTCTGTTTAGTTCTTCTGTGGCTTCTACTGATCCCGAGGGGATTCTTCCTTATGGGCGTGTTGTCGGGTTGACAGTCTGGGGAATTGAAAGACAGGTTAAGCAAGCACTCACGCACACTGCGTCGCCGCGCGCTTGTCCTAGTAACCTCCTTTTCGTTCCTGTTTCCACTCGTCTGGCTGTTCTTCAGTGGGCTCACTCTGCCAAGTTAGCTGGTCATCCCGGTGTTCGAGGCACTCTTGCGTCTATTCGCCAGCGCTTTTTGGTGGCCGACTCAGGAGCGTGACACGCGCCGTTTCGTGGCTGCTTGTTCGGACTGCGCGCAGACTAAGTCGGGTAACTCTCCTCCTGCCGGTCGTCTCAGACCGCTCCCCATTCCTTCTCGACCATGGTCTCACATCGCCCTAGACTTCATTACCGGTCTGCCTTTGTATGCGGGGAAGACTGTGATTCTTACGGTTGTCGATAGGTTCTCTAAGGCGGCACATTTCATTCCCCTCGCTAAACTTCCTTCCGCTAAGGAGACGGCACAAATCATTATCGAGAATGTGTTCAGAATTCATGGTCTCCCGTTAGACGCCGTTTCAGACAGAGGCCCGCAATTCACGTCACAGTTTTGGAGGGAGTTCTGTCGTTTGATTGGTGCGTCCGTCAGTCTCTCTTCCGGGTTTCATCCCCAGTCTAACGGTCAAGCAGAGAGGGCCAATCAGACGATTGGTCGCATACTACGCAGCCTTTCTTTCAGAAACCCTGCGTCTTGGGCAGAACAGCTCCCCTGGGCAGAATACGTTCACAACTCGCTTCCTTCGTCTGCTACCGGGTTATCTCCGTTTCAGAGTAGTCTGGGTTACCAGCCTCCTCTGTTCTCATCCCAGCTTGCCGAGTCCAGCGTTCCCTCCGCTCAAGCGTTTGTCCAACGTTGTGAGCGCACCTGGAGGAGGGTGAGGTCTGCACTTTGCCGTTACAGGGCACAGACTGTGAGAGCCGCCAATAAACGCAGGATTAAGAGTCCAAGGTATTGTTGCGGCCAGAGAGTGTGGCTTTCCACTCGCAACCTTCCTCTTACGACAGCTTCTCGTAAGTTGACTCCATGTTCATTGGTCCGTTCCGTGTCTCCCAGGTCGTCAATCCTGTCGCTGTGCGACTGCTTGTTCCGCGACATCTTCGTCGCGTCCATCCTGTCTTCCATGTCTCCTGTGTCAAGCCCTTTCTTCGCACCCCGTTCGTCTTCCCTCCCCCTCCCGTCCTTGTCGAGAGCGCACCTATTTACAAGGTACGTAAGATCATGGACATGCGTTCTCGGGGACGGGGTCACCAATACTTAGTGGATTGGGAGGTTACGGTCCTGAGGAGAGGAGTTGGGTTCCGTCTCGGGGCGTGCTGGACCGTTCACTTATTCATGATTTCCTCCGTTGCCGCCAGGATTCCTCCTCGAGTGCGCCAGGAGGCGCTCGGTGAGTGGGGGTACTGTCATGTTTTGTCTTAGATTGTCTTGTCATTATGCTTTCCCTTCTGTTCGTTTCCCCCTGCTGGTCTTATTAGGTTCGTTCCCTTTTTCTATCCCTCTCTCTCCCCCTCCCTCTCTCTCCTCTCTCTATCGTTCCGTTCCTGCTCCCAGCTGTTCCTATTCCCCTAATCATCATTTAGTCTTCCCACACCTGTTCCTTATCTTTTCCCCTGATTAGAGTCCCTATTTCTTCCCTTGTTTTCCGTTCCTGTCCTGTCGGATCCTTGTCTATTGTTCACCGTGCTGTGTTTATGTATTGCCCTGTCGTGTTGTGTTTCCCTCAGATGCTGCGTGGTGAGCAGGTGTCTGAGTCTGCTACGTTCAAGTGCCTTCCCGAGGCAACCTGCAGTTCTTGATCAAGTCTCCAGTCTGTTCTCGTCATTACGAGTAGTATTATGCCTTTTGTTTGTAAAGTAACTTTACTGGATTAAAGACTCTGTTTTCGCCAAGTCGCTTTTGGGTCCTCATTCATCTGCATGACAGGCTCATTCCTGGCGCATTCACAGCCATATAAGGAGACATTGGAACACAGGGCATTCAAAATCTGGACCATTTCCTGTATGAAATTTAATCTTGGTTTCGCCTGTAGCATTAGTTCTGGGGCACTCACAGATAATATCTTTGCAGTTTTGGAAACGTCAGTTTTTTCTTTCCAAAGCTGTCAATTACATGCATAGTCGAGCATCTTTTCGTGACAAAATATCTTGTTTAAAACGGAAACGTTTTTTTATCCAAAAATTAAAAGAGCGCCCCCTATCTCGAAGAAGTTAACAAGACATTTATGGAGTGGTTGAAAAACAAGTTTTAATGACTCCAACCTAAGTGTATCTACACTTCCGATTTCAACTGTACATGGAGGAGACTTAATCAAGCTAGTCATCTTGACTTCTTTCTTGACTCTTTCTTTCTTGCTGTCAGGATTTGGCCAGGGTTGTTCCGGTTTTTGATCACTAGATGCCCCCATTGTGCCTTTTGACCTTTTGTTTTCCCTTGATCCCCATTATTATTTGCACCTGTGCCTCGTTTCCCCTGATTGTATTTTAACCCTTTGTTTTCCTCTGTTATTTGCTCTGTGTTTGTATGTTAGCACCCAGCCCTAGTACTCTGAGAACTCTTGTTGATCCCGGTGGACTCTCTTGTGGAATTCTGTTTTTTGTTCTTGTTTGTTTGTTTTTTGAGAATCTTTTGAGGCTTTTTGTGCTTTACCTTCCACCTTGTGGATTTACCTTTTTTGTCTTGGAGGATTACCTTTGTTCTTGTAGGATTCCTTTTGAGGTTGTGGAGTTACATGTTTTCCTGAAGAACTTCACTTTTTACTTCATTAAATACACCGTCTCAAGTACTGCTGTGTCTGCCTCATCTTCTGGGTTCTGCCGACTATTCGTGTCTCTGTTGGTTAAGTGACTGTTTCTCACTCCGGAGACCCAGGTTTGTAACCGGGTCCTGACACTTGCGTCATAGATTAAAAAGGTTTTAATTAAGGGACAGAATGCGATTGGATCATCATCTAATTGGCATTCACATAACTCTTACAGATTTTCTACGTGGACAGTGATTTTGGAAATTTAATCAATTTACTGGAGGACAACTTATTTTTAACTAAGACAAAATAATTTATATCTGAATTTTTCCAGTATAATATAGGTTTAGCAAATCTCATTGTTTGGGAAACCTTTAACACTTTTTTGACTACTACATGATTCCATATGTGTTATTTAATCGTTTTGATGTTTTAACTGTTATTCTACAATGTAGAAAATAGTAAAAAATAAACCCTTGAATGATTAGCTGTGTCTAAACGTTTGACTGGTACTGTATATATTGTATGTGTCCAAAAAACACATATTTCCTGAGATTTTTTAATTCTCCTAGATAGAGGGCAGACACTTCAAAACCTTATTCCTTATGATTATATTTTGACTGTCGGTTTTGTCATCAATGAATGTGTTATTCAGAGTGGTTCTATGGGCTATAGTAGTAAAGACCAAATTCAATATTTAATCAAATCATTTTTACATACTTAAAAAAATACCTACGGGGTCCTAAAATTCCAAATCAATTAGCTAAGTGAACCATTGTATGACCATCTTAAAACAATTCCATATGTTAGCTTAGTAGAACCCCTCAAAAGGCTTTTAGAGGGCACATAATGTGGGAACTGGGAAAAACACAATTACACACACCTAAAATTTCAATTTTCTGTGTATTTCCCTCGCTGTTAGCTCTCTATTCAGCCCTGACTAATGTATATAAAGAGAGAAAACGTACCGCTTCAAGTCTCGTAATGGTGTGTTATACACATGCTCAAACCATTATTGTTAGGATCAAACCCCTGAATAAACATACTGTCTGTACAATACTACACATTACATTTCTCAACATTAACATATAAGGAGGCTCATTGCTTGAGGTTTAATGTAGTCACACCTTGGGTTGGAACCTGAGCAGATGCCACATGCAGCAGAGCCTTGGCCAGCAGGAGCAGAGAAGAGCAGGGAGATGGAAATCACCTCTACAGGTCTGCTGTTACCCATGGTCCTGTGGGGTGGAACAGCAACCCCTGCAGCTCCAGAGTTAATGGGTTTGCACTAGGGCTGCTGATCAAGCACAGCCTCACCCTCTGCAGTAGAGTGAGACCAAGCTATCCAAAACAATCTGTAAAATAGTCTACCACTGCCTCAAACAGATACACATTAATTTGTGTTTCTGGAGATGAAAATAAGTGTTTGTTTGCTGCTGATTTTAAGGATGTTTTAGGACACTGAGCTGAGTAGCTCATCACATATTGAGAGATACACTATACTTTAAATACAAAAGTATGTGGACACAGCTTCAAATGAGTGGATCTGGCTATTTTAGCCACACCCGTTGCAGACCTTTGTATACAATTGAGCACACTGCCATGAAATCTCCATAGACAAACATTGGAAATAGATTGGCCTTACTGAAGAGCAGAGTGCTGAAGAGCATAGCGTGTAAAAATCGTCTGTCCTCTGTTGCAACACTCACTACACACTAACTGTCTCTGGAAGCATTGTCAGCACAAGAACTGTTTGTCTGGAGTTTCCATGGCCGAGCAGCCGCACACAAGCCTAAGATGATCATGTGCAATGCAAGCGTCGGTTGGAGTGGTGTAAATCTTACCGCTATTGGATGGACGAATCTGGGTTGGGTGGATGCCTGGAGAACGCAACCTGCCCGAATGCATAGTGCTAACTGTAATGTTTGGTGGAGGAGTAATAATGGTCTGGGACAGTTTTTTTTATGGTTCAGGCAAGGGCCTTTACTGTAGTTCCAGTGAAGTGAAATATTAACACTATAGCATACAATAACATTCTTGATTCTTCCAACTTTGTGGCAACAGTTTGTGGAAGGCCCTTTCTTGTTTCAGCATTACAGTTCCCCTGTGCACAAAGCGAGGTCCATACAGAAATAGTTTTTCAAGATCGGTG